>NC_043974.1:44111650-44320582 GCF_902148855.1 Sphaeramia orbicularis | reverse complement strand
CTCCATCCCCTTCACCTTCTACTGATAAAAACATCAGGCAGGTTTACGTCCAAACAAACGTCTGCGGTCACTGGGACGACGTTCCTGAGCACATGTTCTACTGTGGAGGCCCAGAAACTAGAACTAGAACAAGTAGAACCAGAACATGTAGAACTAGAACAAGTAGAAGTAGAACATGTAGAACTAGAACAACTAGAAGTAGAACATGTAGAACTAGAACAACTAGAAGTAGAACATGTAGAAACAGACGTGGATCTAAAATATAGAAAAGGAACGGTGGATTAGTCTGGCAGAAGGAAATACACTGTAAAAAGTACAAATACTGACTCTTTAATCTAGGAAAACTGAAAAAACAGGCTGAAGTTTAGACGTTAATACTGGGTTTAACTTCGCAAACTAAAGTTCATCTTGTTACGTCATTTAAATTAGTTTCATCTCATACATTTCAGCTAATTTTGTTCATATTTGTTTTTTCTCCTTCTTGTCCAATTGTTTATGTTGCATTTTTTAACTTTTTTTTTTTTTAGATCTTTTACGTTTTTCTGTTTTTCTTTGTCAATCATTTATTTTTTTGTAATTTATACTTTTTTTGTTTTTTTCAGTCTTTTTTTAAAATCTTTTACAGCATTTGCATCCTTTTTTCTTGTCTTTTATATTTTTTTAAACTTTTTTAAAATCTAACATCTTCATCCTTTTTTCCTTGTGTCTTTTACATCTATTTCCATTGAGTTCTTTTTTGGTCCTTTTTATCTTATAATTTTGTTTTTACTTTTTATCTGACGTTTTCATCATTTGCTGCAGTTTTAACAGTTTTCATCTTGTATTTTGTCGTTTGTAGAATATTTACACCAGTATTTTCTTGCGACCATACATTTTTCTTCTACCCGTTCAGTAAAATAAAAACAATCGGGAATTTGACTCTAATGCCTGTTTTGAAAATGTAAGTAGAAAATAAAGATATTTGTTCAACTTTAAAGTAAAAACTGAAGTACTTTAAAACCTGTACTTTTGTATTTATTTACATCCAACTGCCTCTAAAACAGGAACATTTCCTGTTACAGAATGAAAAAAACAGCAGACACGGCTTTGAAACGTCTCCATTTTTTTTATTAATTCTTCTACAGTATACAAATATTCACACACAAAATGTTGTCAAAAAACCCTAATGTCTCGTAAACATTCGTTTCCTCGTCTTCGTCGTCGTCTTCCTTCAACGTGTGCTGTTCAGTCCGTCAATTTCCAAATAGCTAATATATATATTTATCTTTTTCTTTCTGTTAAAACAGAGGCCACTGAATCCTGGCGTCATCGCATCGTCCTGTCGCCGCGTCGACGCCCTGACTGTTCCGGCGCATCGCCACGGAAACGGTAAAGTCACATGACCCGTCGAGCAGAACCCGGTCCAGGATGAAGCGATGGAGGAGGCAGAAGTCACAGTGTGAAGCAGGACGGTTGACATCAGCGCTCGGTGCAGCCCGGAGGTCAGGGGTCAAAGGTCACGGGGGTCAGGGGTCGTATTGCACGGGTCGGCGTCGAGCTTAGAGAGCAGCGGCGGCGAAACTCTGTGTCGGCGTCGGATCTGGGTCACGACGGAGACGGAATTTTACGATACAGAAAAAAAATGATGAACTTGAAAATGTCTTAAAAAGAGAAACTGAACCCAGAGACGAACGACGGGAAAACGCGATTTAACGCCTCGACGTCCACAACGACAGATACGTTTACAAACAGGTATTTCCTTCTTCTGTATTTTTAACGAAACTCCGCCCACATGATAAAACGACTCCGACAGAATGAATTGTCTTACAATTAGCATCAGTATCAAATTATTGCGTTAATCTGACAAACACTGGACTTTAAAAGTGCGTCTAAACGTGTTAGTTTGACTGAAATCGTAGTTTAACTTCATTCACCAGATCAACTCCGACATGTAAACTTTAGTTTGTGTAAAAAAAAGTACAATTACATGAAAACATTTACATTAAACTGAACAAAAAACGACAACATGTTCGATGTAATGAAGGATTTTCTATTATCATTATTTTACCCATTTAGCCAAATAAAAACTCATTAATTTCACTCAAATGCCTTAAAACTAAAATGACCCTGTTTTGAAAGTAAAGACACTTGTTAAAATTGAGGAAGTAAAATTAAAAATATTAGAAAAATACTTAAAACTTCTGTATTTGTACTTATTTAGGTTACACTACAACGTGAACATTTGTTGTTAAAGAATGAAAAAAAAAATCACTTGTGAACAATTTAGTTTTACTTAAATGTGACAAATATTTGCACAGTTTGACCCAAATCCGACGGCGACACCGAGCGGTCGAAGGGGCGGGGCTTAAGACAGAACATGGAGGTGTGGCTACAGGATGCAGTTACTCAAGTAGTATCGATTACATGGACGATGATCAGGTCATTGATGGGTTAAATCTGCATATTCAATAACCTTCAGCTGTTGAACCTCCATCCGTAGAAATCTATTCAAAAACATCTACAACAAAAGGATGTGAAAACAAAGTATATATATATATATATATTTATTTATATTCATATATTGAGGCGGTGATAAGCGTTGGCACTGAGGACGCATCAGAAAACTGTGGCTCTGGCGTCGTCTGTGGCGTCTGCGGTGCCGCCGCCCATCACCTCCTCTCATCTCTAGAAGTTTCTTCCGCGAGCAGCGGCTCTTTCCCGTAAACACTAGGAAAGCAGTAGTGCAACAAACGTTTAGCAGGAGTTTTTTTTTCCAAAGGAAATTAATCAAGTACAGGAGTTCAGGAAGGCCCTAAAACACTTCACAAGATGCAATCCAGCGTCTGGAAAACGAAACCTAGACCACCCTTCGCTAAGCCCCTCCCACTCACCAATGCTACATTAGCAAAGGTTACTCTGTGATAATGAACGTGGGTCTTAGGTTTTTACTTTATTGTATTTTAATTTGAGGCTGTTTGAGAACTTAAAACTGTATTAACTACAGAATAAAACATTTTCTAAAGAGAATAACGATGCATGTAGTTGTGAAATATCGACTAGAACATGTTTAAGCACAATTTGATTGAATTTAGTTCCACATGACAATGTTAGCATCCATTTGCTAGCTTAGCTTAGCATCGTTACAAAACAGACAGAATTGAATATTAATGACGTTATTAAAGTTAAGTTTAGGTAGTTTTGTACCATTCAAGTCTGACAAAATAGTGTAAATCACGTAAAGGAAACTAACAATAGTTAGTTTAGCACACAGCTTTTAGCGAACAAAGGAAAATGTGTCTTTCTGGTGTTTCGTTTATGATATATTGTCTTTACTTTAGCCTCAAGTATTAACATACGACCCAACTTTAAGTCGAAGCACACATCCCTCATTGGCTAAAAACAGTGTGCTAAACAAGCTAACGTCTGATATTTACTGTTTTATCTATTATTGCAAAGATTTTCTCTTCCTTCCCTTAAAACCGCTGTCATTGAATGTCCAACAGCCTTTGTTTGCTAACGTTAGCATCTAGCCTCAGTGCGAGGTCCGTTCATGACTGTTACTACAGAAAAGTGCTCTTATTCTTATTTCCTTTAATATATCGGACGTAAAACCTGTAAAAACAGTTTTTTTCAGACGTATCGACGTTAAAGGGACTTAGCGAAGGGTTAATTTGGCCAAAGTGAATAAATCTGTGACGTTGTTTGTTCTGTTACTGAAAAGTCACTTCAGTAGAAACGGTGAAACACTACATACACACAGGTAAGTAAACGCATCATGGCATGGACTGCACCTTTAGACCCTACACATAGTGGCTTTTTGGTTCAAACTCAAACATAACAGACAGTGAAGGGTCCGTGAGCGTCGGCGGTCTGGACGACAACGGCCACGACCTTTGACCTTTCATTGACACTTGGTTGACCTGCAGGTTTCCCCCCGTGAGGCTATGAGTGAACTAAATAAAAAGGCATTGTTGAAAATAAGGCTACCAGTCAGGGGCTTTGAAAGCCTCTCAGACTGAGCTACATTCCATCTCCGATGACGAAAAAAAGAGAGAAAACGACATGTTTTAGCTTCAGCCATGTCCATTTTTAGTATTAGCGCTAAAACCACTCTGTGTAACGGACTTTTCTCTCTACCTGGCGCTGTAAGTTTTATTTCTTCTTCTTAAATAGACTTTTGATTTTGGAAGAGGAGCGCTTCATTTTCTCTCCATTGTCGCTGGAGTCCTGGGAGGAGGTGCTCTGCAGCTTGTAGTCCCGCCCCACGCCCGAGTCCAGGGAGGTCAGCGACGGGTGGCGGCCCACGGCGGGCAGCATGCTGGCGGGCAGCTGGCCGAAGCTGTAGGACTTCTCCAGGACGCCGTTGTACACGCCCTTCCCTGTCGGAGAGGCCACGCCCCCCTGTGAGAACTGTGCGCTTTGGGACTCGGGGATGATGCGGGTGAGGTCGGGCGAGCCGCTGTGAGCGAAGGAGTGGTGCTCCAGCGCTGGGGACGGCGAGGTGGACGGCGGCCCAGACGGGGGCGGGGCCGGAGGGGGAGGTGTGGAGGCGGAGTCCCTGAGGCTCCCGCTGCTGCTGCCACTGCTGGTGTGGGTGCTGGGGGTTGGTGTGGGGGCGGGGCTGGACACTGGGAGCTCGGCGCTCTGGCTGAACAGCAGCAGCTCCTCGCGGGAGATCTTCCGGTACGGCGTCTCCGAGCCGGGCGGGTTCTGCAGAGACTTACGACCCAGGGACGAGTTCAGGGAGTCAGTGTCAGAGCCGGCGTCCTGAGGAGCCTCCCTGAAGAAGAAGAAACACACCGTAAAATAAAGGGCAAACACCACAAGGAAATATGAACGGAAGACGGAAATCTGAGGCACATGAAGAAGAAGAAACAAATATCTGATGCTCGCCAGATGGATTTAATGAGCTAATGCTAACATGCTAACGCTACACCAATAGTGTTTTCTGGGAGTCATCGATGTCTTGTTCATCTGGTGAGTGAACTTGTCTTTTTCTAAATGTATCTGTTAGTAAGAATTAGACCGTTTGTCTGCCAGGTTGGGCTTTGATTGACAGCACAGGTGTGTCAAACATACGGCTCGTGGACTAAAACCGACCACCAAAGAGTCCGATCCAGTCCACAGGATGAATTAGTGAATGTCAGTGGTGTTAAACTGATTGTAGTTCAGGTTCCACACTCAGTCCAATATGATCTGAAGTGGATCAGAACCAGTAAAATACTTTCATAATAATCTATAAATAATGACTAATACAAATGTTTCCCTTTGTTTTAGTGTAAGTTTTTGAGGAAACACAAAAAGCTTAAGCAAAAATTGACTAGTTGATGATTTGACAATAAAGCCATTAGGTAATTATTTTAGGAAGGTAATGATATTGTTCTGTATTTGGCCTCTGAACTAAAATGACTTTGATGTCCACTAATTCATCCTACGGACCAGAGTGGACCCTGTAGTGGACGGTTTTGGGCCGCGGGCCGTGTATTTGACTCCCTTGGTTAACAGGATTTAATAATGTTAATGTTGTATCAAGTTAACGTTGCTTAATTAAAATATTTGCCTGTTTACATAAAATAGACACAGGTCAAAAATGATTAAAAATCTGTCAATAAATATACGCATTAGGTCATTAGCATTAGCTTATATTGATAAATACATATTAACTGATTAATGAAAATGTCAATTGAAACACTGGTAGTTTCCATCATTGAACTGCATTAGCTAATATTAGCAATAATTTGGCTCTGACTTGTATAATAATTCTGTTAGCATTAGCGACTGAAAGTACATGGTGACATTAAATGTGTCATTTGATCATCATCAGTTTGGCTGGTGCTTCAGTAGCCTAGCATTAGCTGCTGAGTTTCTTCCTCAGATTCAATCTTTTTTTCCAAAAAACAAGACGCCAACTTCTAATTTTTTCACCCAGACACAAAAAAGTAATTTGATTGTGTCTACCCTGTCAAGTAGCCATAACAAATGTACCCATTTACTCATTAGCTTATTGATAAGTGTTTTAATGAAATGTTAATTGAAACACTGGTTGTTACTGTGATGTGCATTAGCTAATATTAGCAATAATATGATAACTTAAATTAGTTTTATATGTTGTGGTTTTGCTAACAGAATTATCATGTCAGAACCAAAAGCAATGCCATGTGTTAGCAGCTAGAATTACATGGCGGCATTAAATGCATCATTTGATAATTATCAGTTTGATTAGTGTTTTAGTAGCTTAGCGTTAGCATTAGCTTCGTCACATTCAGTCCTTTCGACCAAAATACAAGACAGTGTCAGGTTAGAACTTCTAATTTTTTCTCCCACAGACACAAAAAAGTAATTTAACTGTGTCTGATGATGTGATAATGCTATGTCTACATTTTTAACTTTTCTTGGGCTTTTGTCTGAATGTATCACTAAGTTCATATTTGCTGATTGATGAAATGTTAATTGAAACACTGCTTGTTCCTACCAGCGACCTGCATTAGCTAAAATTAGCTTCTGTTTGGTTGGTGTTTAAGTAGCTTAGCATTAGCTTTGGTGAGTTTCACTCCTCATTCTTTCTTAGATTCAATCTTTTTGTTCAAAAAACAAGACTGCGACAGGTTAGTACTTCTAATTTTTTCACCCAGACATAAAAAAGTAATTTAATTGTGTCTAATGATGTGATAATTAATGATATGTCTAGTTTTTTACTTTCTTTGGGATTTTGTCTTAATGATACATTAATTAAAGCGCAGTAATTAAAGCGTGCTAGGAGCCTGATAATTACTTGTATTAATCATTAATTATGGTTTTCCTCGGAGGGTTCCCGTGCATCCTCCACATATAAACCTTCCCATTCAAGGCCAAGCATTAATGCATCAGTGAGAGAGTCTGGATAAAACACCTGTAAGTCCAAACTGTAAAACCATTCCGCGGCGTTCCGGCCACAGCTACATACCCCCTCCTATCCGAGCTGAACATGATATGTTCGTCGTCGGCCTCGGGGCGATAGGAGAGGGACGAGCTGGCCATGGACAGCAGGTCCGGGTCTGGGGACATCATGGAGGACTGGGGGGAGCTGAGGAGGCTCCGGCGGGACCGACACAGGCTGCTGTTCCGGGTCAGGGGGGGTCGGATCAACGCCGCCGCTGGGGACAAAGAGGCGGAGCTTTAACAACGGGACGGTTTAGTTCAGGGGCCACAGAGAAATCAGTAATAACAGTCAAATTATATTTCCATTTTGTATGAAAAAAGTTAAATTACATTAATGGAAATATCAAATTCATCTTAATTCAGGTTCCACAGTCAGACCAGTATGACCTTAAGTTGAATAATAAGATAATAACCTATAAATAAGAATTTTATCTTTGGTTTAATGTGAAAAAAGTAAAATTACATCTGAAAATACTTACATTTAAAAACTGTCCTTTCACAATAAAATGTGAACAACATGAAAAGTCTCAAGAAAAATAAGTGCAATTTCAACAATATATCACAGCTATTAACAAAACTTATAGTTCAGAAAATATTTATGCAGGTGTAATATTGTTAAAATTGCACTTATTTTTCTTCAGATGTTTCATGTTGTTCACATTTTACTGTGAAAGGAAAGTTTTTAAATGTAAATATTTTCAGATGTAATTTTACTTTTTTCACATTAAACCAAAGATAAAATTTGTAACTGTCGATGTTTATAGGTTATTATGTTATTTTACTTGTCCTCCTAAGACCCAGGAAATCCCAGCAAAGTACAAGCTTTTTTTATTAAGTGCCTACATTGGAAACATCATGATGCAACAGTTTTTTCAGATGCAGTTTTTAAAATTTGTATGGAATGTCCTTAGTGGTGGACAGTGGGTCCTAGGAGGTTAAGGTCATACTGGTCCGAATGTGAAACCTGAATTAAAATGAATTTGACACAGTTAACTTCGACATAACTTGCTGAAACAGACAGCTTTTTCAAATCTTTACATCAAAATTGAATATTTAAAAAATAATCTGCCGCCTAAAGGGTTAATATCCTCCTTTAAGGGCCAGTTTTGACCCATGGGTTGACTGTCTCCCCCCCCCGCCCCCCCAAACCACTCACTTGTGAACTGCGGAATGATGGGGGGCGTGTCCTCGTCCAGGTCGTCCACGCCTCCTGCGATGGGGTAGGGGGGCACGGACACCCGGGGCATCACCACCCAGCTGTGGTCTGAGTACAGGCTGGCCGTCAGACTGGGCAGGCCCGAGTTATTGACCACAGGGAAACCACACAGCTTCTCAATCTGCTGCCAACGGTGCAGACGCTCCCTGAGGCACGCCGTCACCTCCGACAGGGCTTTTCTGTGGACGTAGAAATACAACACGTAGAATCACATCCATCTAGTTTTAACCCAGAAAGACTCAGTGTGCTCTATATTTATTATATTATCCTCTGTATTTGTCAGTGAAAATCGTGTATTTTCTCATGTTTAATTCACTGATCCTGTAGATGTGCATTAAAGGTCAGATTCATGTTGAAAGTTATTTTATCAGAAACAGAAAACTGAAGAAACAGTGATATTCTGTGAACTAGATCATTAAGTGAACATAAAAACAACCGCCTACATTCACTGTCACTGATCCAACTCCACAGGTTTTACTGGTGAATCTATCTTGTGATGAGTGTTATGAGTCCGTGGCATTTTAGTTTCTTCATTTGGGGATTAATAACGTCATGCATCTATTACAGAGCTATCTGTCTTAAACAGACACTGCTGATGCTTGTTGGACCTGCAGACGTGTGTGTGAGATGCTGGATATAAAGACTGTGTTCTTACTTTGCTTCTAGTATCTTGTGGTCGACCTCATCCAGCGACGAACTGTGGGCGACGTGTAGAGTTCCAAAAACAGAACCTCTCTTCTTTTTTATTTTCTCTGCCTGGAATTACATTAAAAAAACCAGTGATTTCAACAGTTTCATGAATGTGACCCAGATAAAACACACACACAAACACACACCAGTTTTAACATTTAAAATTCTGCAAACATCTGGTTCACCATCACTAAAATTACCCGGTAAATAACTTTCATCGATCCCAAACTTCCCCTGGTTAAGGTTCCTAGTGAAGTGGGGGTGGGGCTGTGTGTTGAAGAACGCTGGTTAGTGGAACATGCTCTACTTTTCTGTTCACCCTCCATGTTTAATCCAGTGGCGTCTGTGAACTGGTTTATTCCATTTGTACAACATTCACTTCATTCTTCAGAACGTCTGATGAATAAGTTTTTTTGAGTGTTTAAAGTCACTCTTTTGAGCAAATTCACTGAAAAGATCGTGGACCTCGTTGAAAATATTTAACAGATAAACTCAGAAGAAACTCAGCGGGGCTTTGAGTTGGCGCCTGGAAACGATTTATTTGACCAGATAAATAAATAAATGTTGGTGGAAAAGGGACTGATGCATGATACTGGTCCATGGGTTAGGGTTTGAGGTCTGTCTATAGTCGTTAACTAGTTGTTAATTCCTAGTTTAGTCTAAGTTATATTGCAGAACTGATATTTTCTAACACCCCTAGCTGTAGTGGATTTATCGCGATATTTCATTTCACAATACTGTATCGATATTTTTAGGTACTTCTTCAAATGCAGATATTGTGGAGGTTCATTTTTGTTTTTTGTTTTTCTTTGTTGTTTATATCTTATTATTATTTAACACTGCTTTATTAAATAACAGTTATCTGAAGCATCCTAAAAGCACTTTTTACTGTCTGAGAGGCAGATGTTAGTTCCTTTGTTGGGATTGCATAAAAATAATGTTCTGATGTTACTTATGAACTAACAGAATATGAACATTTGAACAGGATCTGAAACTGTAATGTCTGCCTTGCTGAGCTCTCGCTGCTTCTAATTACCCCCAAAGCAAAAGTGGACTAAGTCAGGAATAATCTGATCTGTTTCAGTTCAGCGTCTTTGAGTACTTAGAAAAGCGCTATGTAAAGCTGATATATTATTATTATTATTATTAAAACAGAATTTCAGTTTGAACTCTAACATTTGGTGATAGAACATTAGATTCTGTTCTGATCATATAAAAATGTGTTTAGTATTTGTGCAGATTTCTGCTGCAATAATCATTTTAAAAAAAAGAAACAAAAAATTGCCTTCCTTTTTTTTTTTTTTAAAACACTATCATGATATATCGTGATATATCATATTGTGATCCTGGTATTGTGATTTGTATCGTATCACCAGATTCTTGCCGATACACAGCCCTAACTACACCTATAACCCGTCTAGTTCTGTAGGTTCAGGATCAACACCACAAAACCCAGACCACCACTGATCCAACGGGCCCCAGGTGGGTGGAGTTAAAGTCTAGGCCCCGGTGCCGGTGGGCGGAGCTTACCTCGTCCTTGGCGACGCACAGCTGGAACTCGGCGCTCTGCTTCTTGATGTTGTAGTACTGGACCTCCACCTCGTGGGTGAGCTGGAGCCACTTCTGAAGGGCCTCTGGCACCGACCGCTCCGACTGCATCTCCTTCTCCGCTCGCTTCAGGGCCTTACGGACCTGAACGGGAGGAACAGGGTCGGTCAGGTCCAGGTCTAGATCTGAGTTAAACCCACCACTAAAGACAAACACCACCTCCTCTGACGTCACTGATCCCATACTGGAGTCTCACATGACGCTAAATCTGACTTGAAGTGGATAAATACGACTCATTACCAGGAACATTCACAGTTTTATTTTTAATGCCGACGGGAAATCTGCTGTTTATGCAAAGACCGAATGAAAATAGCAAATTAAATATAGGAAAAGGCCTGATGTGGACTGAAAAATGCTGGATGCGGAGGATAATATTATAAGTCAAGCTGATAAAGCACTTTGTAAAGGTTAAATGTAGAGAAAAACTCAATAACTGTTCTGTTTTTAACCCTCCAGTATCCAGGTGAGCATGTTATGCACACTTTGGACTTCCTGTTACAAAGGTTATATGATTTTTTCATAATTTGTATTAGGTTAGAACTCAGAAGTTGTTCTTTTAAGCATGATTTTTAAAATTCTGACCAGCAACTAAAATTTGCACATTGTGAATAACACACCAAAGTGAGTAAAAAATGCACATTTACTCCCATTATAACCACTGTTTTTGATCAATAAGCCACACACACACACATATATATGTATATTTGGATGTATGTACCCAAACACACATATATATATATATGTGTATGTATGTGTGCACACACACACACAGTAATTTAATTATGTAGTAAAATTTTTTTTATGTTGTTCTGAATTAAAAAATATGTGTTTTAATGTTTGTTTACAGTAAAAACATGGCATTTAAAGGGTTAAAAATACTACAATTGAGTATTTTTATTTAAAATACACAAAAAAGACTTCAAAACAAACTATGATTTTTTTTATTCCGTACCCTTGGTGGTTAGTAAGGGCCTCTACAGGTGGATACCAGAGGGTTAATGAATAAAGCTGGCGTTAAGGTTTAAATTTAATATTTATTTATTTGATTTTTTTTATTGACATTCAGTATCAAACATTCACATTCAGTACATCACATATACATCTGTTGTCTGCTCTAAATGCCAGAATAATTTTATTTTATGTCAAATAACCAAATAAAAGAAAGAAAGAAAAAAAAGAAAAAAACTATGAACAAGTAGGGAGAGATCTTTTCCATTCAGCACAATCACTGATAGTTGACCCAGTTTTCCCAGTATGAAGAAGATTTCTCCAATTTGTGATTAACAAATGCTGTTATCTTTTCCATTTTATAAATGTCCAATTTAATAAAAGTGACTAAAGATACGGTTGATTTAACTCGTAGGTAAGATCGCAGTAT
The DNA here is from genome assembly GCF_902148855.1 of Sphaeramia orbicularis. NCBI lineage: Eukaryota > Metazoa > Chordata > Actinopteri > Kurtiformes > Apogonidae > Sphaeramia > Sphaeramia orbicularis. Next base: position 44,308,793 of record NC_043974.1, on the reverse strand, counting down.
TTTAGAGATGATTTTTTTTTTTTTAAGGAAATTGCAGAAATGAGTTTGTTTTAGGTTGTTTTAGGCGGACATCACTGATCCAATACTGTAATAACATCAAATCTGCCTTGAACTGGTTAAATCTGACTCTCATTAGAAAGTCAAACCTCACATGGATCCACGCTGTATTTTTTATGCCGAGGCCGACGGGGAAATCTGCCGGTTATGCAACGACGGAATGAAAATGTAACATGAAAAAGTACATAATGAGTCTTTTCATTTCAAGGTGTTTCGGTGGTAATGAATATATTTACACGCATCGACAGTCATTTAACAAATATCTGCTTCTCCTTCTCCTGAGATTACACTGAGAAAGAAGCTCCACATGATGATAAATGAGACTTTACTTCATGCATAAACCAACAGATTATTATAATATTGAGAGTGAAATGCACGTTAATGGAGGAACTGAGTCAAACTGATGCAAATGCTGCTCCACAATAACAAACAAATGACTTGCAAATGTTCAATTACTCCCATTCTTTCCCCCCGTTGGTGCATTCATTGTCCTATATTTGATGCTAGTTTTTTTCCACTTTGGAGTTGCACTTTAATTTTGCTTTTGTTTTGCTATGTCTGCATGAAAGAGGCTTCAACTTCTATCTCACTGTGATTTTTTTTATACAATAAACATCCACACACCCAAAAGTTTTTGTTTTGTCGTATTTTATTTCATTTTGTTTTGTCTGTGTGTAAATCTGTTGGTATGAATCTATCTGATGAGTACTTCAGTTTGTACAATCTAAGTCTTATGACTGTACGTATGTTGAATGTCTACAATAAATCATAAGTTTAAAAAAATAAATAAAGAACTGAATTGAACTGATTGCTCTGTTGTTTGTTGAAGCAGTAAACCTGTTCAACACAACACTGACTGGAGCGCAACTGATGAAAGTTATTATGACGACAATTTTTTTCTAATAATTTTTTGTATCACCTTTATTATTTGCACGAACACATACCTTGCATGTATTTATTTATTTCATTGTATTGTCTCCTGGGTTGGTTTTTATATATATATATATATATATATATATATATATATATATAAATTCCTAAAAAAAATCACCTATAATTACCTCCGCCAAGGAGGTTATGTTTTTGCCAGGGTTTGTTTGTTTGTTTGTTTGTCTGTCCGTTAGTGTGCAACATAACTCAAAAAGTTATGGACAGATTTGGATGAAATTTTCAGGGTTTGTTGGAAATGGGATAAGGAAGAAATGATTACATTTTGGTGGTGATCGGGGGTGGGGGGGCCCACGGGGGCGGGCCACTGATCAGCCTTGGCGGAGGTCTGCGCTCTCCGAGTGCTTCTAGTTGTCCTATAGTTTCATCAGCTGTTCTGATGTTTAGGTCTTTCTATGGCATTTGTGTCTTAGTTCAGTTAATTACTGATTAAATACATGATAATGCTGTTACATGTGAATATATTTTCCGAATTAAAATAAAAGTGTTGGTTTTTATTTGACTGGTTGAAGTAGAACAAGAGTTTTCTTTTAATTTTCCAGTTTTTTTTTCTGCACTGGTTGAAATGTGAATAAAACTAAATAAATACATTACATATTACATTACATAAATACAATACATTAAACTTAACACTTATTGAAGGACAACCATAACATAAACACATGTAAATCTTATAATTGTATAAATACTGAACCTCCAGGTGTATTTTTACTGTTTTTTGGTCTTTTTTTTTTTTTTTTTTTTTTTACAGTTGGCATTAATTTGATGAAAGAAAATCTCCCCAGTATCAGTTAAATGAATTGAACATTTTAAAGCTTGTTTTCCTTATGACTTCACTCATTTACTGATCATTTTCTTCATTATTTATCATTATTTTATTAGTTTATGATTAATTTTTTCATGTCTCATTTAGCATTTGACTTATTTTAATTTAATTTTCCCATATTATTTTCTTTATAATTTTGTTTCTTTCATTTTCCTCATATTTAAAGAAAATTTCTTCATTTTTAGTTAGTTTTTCTTATGGCTTTACTCATTTATTGGTCATTTTCTTCATTATTTATCATATATTTTTAGTTTATGGCAAATTTTCTCATGTCTTATCTTGTATTTTAATTATTTCTGTTTAATTTTTCTGTATTATTTCCTTTTTATTTTCATTTTCTTCATTATTTATCATATGTTATTAGTTTATGGCAAATTTTCTCATGTCTTATCTTGTATTTTAATTATTTTTGTTTAATTTTTCTCTATTATTTCCTTTTTATTTTCATTTTCTGCATTATTTATCATTACTTTAACAATATTATTTCCGGTTTTTATTGTGTTTTTTGGTCGTAGAGAAACAGTTCACTTTAATTTTTATAAAAGTCAAACACCTCGGTATGATCCATATGAGCTGTGAATGAACCTCTTGCGGTTCTTCCTCTGGGGTCAGAGGTCGTGGTTGTGTCCTTCCCGACCCGGACCCTGCTGTCACGGTTCTGTTCCTACCTGGACCAGCTCCTCCTCGGCGTACTTGAGGCGGCTCAGCTCACACTCCGCCCCCTCCCTCAGCTCCCGGAGCCGATGGGCTTCGTTTTTGGCGCCTGTGATCTCGTCCCTCATCTTCTGCTCCAGGTTCTGCTTCTCCACGGCGACGGTCCGGTTCTCCTCCTGAGCCTTTTCCAGCCTGAGGAACCGAAAAACACCACAGACGGGACCAGACCGGGTCAATACGAGCCAGAGTTCACATTAAAGTCCAGTTCAGGTTCTACATTCAGCCCAGACTGATCCAATAATAACAGAAAAAGACTGAAAAAAGGCACTTATTAGATAAAAATTTAACCAATATTAAACCGATTTCAATCAGAAAATCTATTCTTTTTAAAACAAGATGTGATTTATTACTTTATTCCTGGCTTTTAACAACTTCTGCTCTAAATAAACAGGTGAATTAATGTACACTTCATTATTTTATTCTATTAATTAGAACAGGAATGTCAAATTCATTCCAGTTCAGGTTCCACATGCAGACCAATATGATGTAAAGTGGATCAGAACCAGTTAAATAATCAGAGAAACCTAGAAAAATAATGACAAATACAAACTTTTCTCTATGTTCTAGAGTGAAAATATTCACATCTATGAACGATCCTTTAAAAAATGTGACTAACATGAAACAAACTGGAATTTTTTGGGGTTAAATAAGTGTAATTTTATCAATATTCTGCCTCAGTTTATCATTTACTCATGTACGTTATAACTGACAGATACAGTGGATCTACAAATACACAAAACATTTAATAACAGACAGAATATTGAATTTGAATTATTTCTATTTCATTCTATTTCTATTTCATTATCTGTATTATTTACTTTACTTCCCTGTTAAATATTTTCTTCTCTCTTAGTGTGTTTCTCTTATTATTTTATTAATTTTTGGTTAATTCTTGGTCATTTTCTTCATAATTTTTTAATGGTTAATTTTTTTTTTATTTATGTAGTTGTTCATTTTCTCATGCACTTTCCATTTTATTCAGTTTTTCCCCCATTATTATTAAAATTTCACTTGTTTTCCTTAAGACATTTCAGGTTGTTTATGACTGTTCAGGTTATTCACATTTTCTGTTAAAGGATAGTTCATAAATGTAAATATTTTCATGTAATTGTATTTTTTTTTCACGAAAAATATAAATATTTGTAGTCGTTATTTTGTTATTGTTTTACTGATCTGACCCACTTTCGATCAAATTGGTCTGAATGTGGAACTAAAATTTGTTTAAACTTCTTAATTGTAAATATATTCAATAAATTTTTTTTATTTCATAAACTCATCCCGTGGGCCGGATTGGACCCTTTTGTGGGCTGGTTTTGGCCCACGGACCGTATGTTTAACACCCCTGATATAAAACATCATCATTAAAATAAAGAAAAGTAGGTGTGAAAGTAAAAAGTTGCAACTGACTTAAACTACAACACAACAAAAACACACATGAACAGTTGCCAAATCAGTCCTAAAGGTATTTTTTAAACATGATTTTAGGCTTAAAAAAAAAGAAAAGAAAAGTGAGCAAATAACATAAACAAACTAAAATAAAATCATCCTGAAACTGTCTCCAGGTTCCATCTTTGTCCATTTGTTCCATAGATAAACCTTGTATTTTAGTGTACGTTTGTTGCAGTGTCATCTTTCCACCAGCAGATGGCGGCGCCGTTACATAACAGACTGATAAAGGTCAGAATCTGTGCAAAGTTTGTCCAGATGAAAAAAACAAAGGATGAATCTAAAGGTCTCAAAACACACACAGATCAGTGAACATCACAACTCCACATATTAGACACTGAAACCTGCAGCTGGTGTCCACTTTAGACAGTTTTAGGCTCATGTTTTCTATTTATTTCTGTTGTTTTAAGCGCCTTTTTTCTATTTAATGACAGAAACGTACTATTTTATCCAGTTTTTATTACTCAATATATTTTATTTTCTTCTAACAAAAAAAGACAACATAAGTAAAAATAATGAAATAATTATAATTTAAAAAATAATCCCATATATAATCATACTAATAACCAATTAATCATAAATAATCATAATTTAAAAAGATGTTTCTATTTATCATTAAATACTTTGACATTCTTTAAAAAAAAAGGAACCATCTATGTGGAATGAGAAGAACTGTTTTGTAAATGTGAGGATGTCTCGTCAAATGTAAAGCTTTAAAGTTTCGATTAAATATATTGGATGCAAATACAACTATTGTCCTGAGCATGGAGGCATAGAGTAAATTACACCCCAAATACTAAGTTATAAACAAACCTGTTTATCAGTTTATCTGTTACTGCGGCTTCACTGACCCCAGATCTGTTTACTCTAACTCTAGTTCTTTTCCTCTGATCATCTGGCTCGTTTGTTTGGTGTGAATGTACAATAAAATACTCATGTCGATCAAAGAAGTGAAATCTGAACAGAATAAAAACATACGTCTGCGTCCGATTCAACAGAACCAAACACAGGAAGTGGACTACAACACAGGGCATTGTGGGTAAATACAGTCTAAAGAAGTCATATTAAGTCATATTTTTTCATGATATAGTCAGTGATGCAAAATGAAATTAATTATTGCTCTTTGTCTCGTTCAGTAGATAAATAATACTTGTAGTGTTAGATCTGCTTAGTGTTAGCTTAGCGCTGTTAGCTTAGCGCTGCAGAGTTCGTCTCACTGTCTGTTGTGTTTTTTAAATCTTTCCTGACATACACTGGTCTCAGACTGGTTTAAACATTTGACCATTTAAATGTTTGTCGTGCTATTGGTTGATAGAATGTGTGCATTGCTACAAGAGTCAAATAGCGTTTCCATAGCAACGCAGATGGAACTGTGGCTGCCCTCAGTACCAGGGACCATCAGGTTCAAGAGGAGACAAAACTAATGATAAAGTGGAAACAATTAACTTCAAATAAGAGCTGTTGAATCATTCTGAACCCTCTGGGAGTACAGGTCTGGTCTAATGTGGTTCTGGTCTAATGTGGTTCTGATCCAGTGTGGTTCTGGTCCAGTGTGGGTCTGGTCTAATGTGGTTCTGATCCAGTGTGGGCCTGGTCTAATGTGGTTCTGATCCAGTGTGGTTCTAATCCAGTGTGGGCCTGGTCCAGTGCAGGTCTGGTCTAATGTGGTTCTGGTCCAGTGTGGTTCTGGTCTAAAGTGGTTCTAGTCTAATCTGGTTCTGATGGGGTCCAGGTCTTACCGGCTCTGCAGGTCGAACAGGCTCTGCTCGGCGTGCTGCAGACTCTCCAGGTCCTTCATCATCTGGGAGATGTGGACTTTACTGGACTTGTTCTGGACGTAGGCGAACCAGCAGCCGCCCACGCCGATCACTATGGAAACCATCAGGATGAAGTCTTTCATCCAGTTGTGTTGTGGACCTGAGGACACAGAACCGGAGTCAGAGAGGGGCGGAGTTTAACCGCGACACGGCGCAGACGCTGCGACGCAGACTTACGTAGTGGCGGACCGAACAGAACGGCGTCCAACGCCTTCAGGTTTAACTTCTGTTTGTGCCGCGGGTCTAAGATCTTCAACTGCATCGACATGAACGACGGCTCGTTGGCCGCTATTCTGAAAAACAAACAAACACAGGACGTCAGAGGGTTTATGAACATGAGGTTAATACTGACAACTGAAATAAAGTAGAAACAGAGGAGACGTCAACAGAACCAGGGTTTAGAACAGAACCAGAACCTGGGAAAAGTCTGGGCCAGGAACCTTAAAGTCCTTTTAGTTCAGGTTCCACATTCAGACCAACAAGAACAAGTGTTCAGAGAACGCAAACCTCCACCGAGCACCCTGAGCGGTGTGCATGTGTGGATCGACTATTTCTGTTTAAATTCAACAGTTTCCAGGTTGTTCCATACAGCAGAAAAAGCTGAAGCTTGGTACCAGTCATGTGTCTGTCCAATTAGATTCAATTCACATCAATATTTGTTGAGTTCTAATTTTAAATGTGTGGTAAATGGGATTTTCAATGTTCAATGTAAATGTCCACAGAGTCCACATTCCACAGTGGATGTGGACGATTTTGTGCCAGATACAAGATATTGTTCTAAGCTACAGGTGGATCAAATTGGAGGCTAATCAGAGTCGTTTTGAATTTAGTATGAATTTTCAAAAATTGCTCAATGATGACAGATAGGAAAACTGTAGATGTTGTGACCTTGCTGTGACCTTGAACTTTGGCCTACTGGGACCAAAATGTAATGGGTTGGTCCCAGGGCCTAGGCCTATCTGTGGGGAAGATTTGGGAAAGATGGTTGGAATAGTTTTCCTGTAAAGTTGTTAACAAACAAACAAACAACTACAAGAGTAAAGCAAGAACAGAAGAACCTATAATGACAAACACAAACTTTTATCTGTTTAAAGGTAAAAAAAAAAAAGGAAAATTACAGTAAGGAAAGTATTTATATCTACAAAGTATCCTTTAAAAAATATGAATAACATCAGTTCAGTTCCATCGGATCTATCGGTTTTATCGATTCTATCATATTTATGGGTTCTATCGGTTTTATTAGATCTATCGATTTTATCAGTTCCATCAGTTCTATTGGATGTATTGGTTCCATCAGTTCCGTCAGCTCTATCAGTTCTATGGGTTCTATCAGTTTTATCAGTTCTATCAGTAGAACCGCTTCATTGTGTCACATTTGACTCTTCTACTTTATCAGTCTTGATCTTTCCTGTTCAAAGTATTTTCTTTTTTTTTTAGGACCAAAATTCTTATAATTCTGAAATTCTTTGCCTGTTTTTCTTCATGTTTAACTGATGTTTGACCTTCGTTTGTCCACTCAGCTGTTTTCCTCATATCAGCTGATCATCCTCCTCCTCCTCCATCTTATCCTCTGAGACATCATGGCAGCCAGAGAAATCTCAACCCTCTTCACTGTGACATCACTGGATCACCCGGTGCCCGAGGGGTCTGTGCTGTAACACGACCCCCCCACCCCCCCCCAACCTGAACCTGAACCTGAACCTGACCCCCCAGACCCCCCTCTGGTCCGCTCATGCCGTACATTCCATGAGTTCCGCACTGACGTCTGGATTTTCTGTCATCCACAACTACATGGACACTTTCACCTTTAAGGTGGGGGGGGGGGGGGGAGACTATACAGGTGAAATAATTTACATTTAATCATTTTATTCCTATTAATTTATTCCAGGGAAGTTAAACTGATTTTAGTTCAGGTCCCACAGAATATCTACAAACTCTCCTTAAAAAATGTGAACAACCTGAACAAATATGTACAAAGTGTAATTTTCACGAGAACAGAAAAAAATGAATAAATGAAAACACTTAATAAAAAATTAAAAGCACATAAGAGAAATTAAACTATATACATATATACACACACATCATTAACTAAAAGAGAAAAGGAAGAAATTGACCAAAAAATTATTAAAGTAAAAAAAAAAAAAAAAAGAAGAAAATGGAAGAATTCAACAGAAAAATGAAGAAAATACAGAAAATGGAATAAGAATTATTAAAATACATTATTCTGCCTGTAATTACACGTTGTGTGCATTTATAAATTGTAATGTACATGTGTAAATGATAAACTGAGACAGAATATTGTTAAAATTACACTTATTTTATGTTTTGTTTTTTGTTTGTAAAATTACACTTGTTTATCTTAAGACATTTCATGTTGTTCATATTTGATCAGGTTATTCACATTTTTTTGTGAAAGGACATTTTGTAAATGTAAATATTTTCAAGTAGTTCAACTTTTTTTTTTTACACAAAAAACAAAGACACACATTTGTATTTATTTTATTTCTTCATTATTTTTAAAAATTCTAATAGTTTCAAGTGTCTTTGAGTGTCCAAAAAAGCACTATATAAGTGTGGTGTGTTATAATTCTTATTGTTTTATAGGTTATTCTGTTATTATTTTACTGGTCTGACCCACTGCAGATTACATTGGTTGGGATGTGGAACCTGAACTAACATGATTTTAACATCACTGATTGTTGATATCCTTTAATTTTTCATCCTGTGGGACAGATCGAACTCTGTGCGGCTGGTTTTGGCCCATGGGCCGTATGTTTGACACCCCTGATCTTGAATATTTTAAGTCCTAAAATTGTGACTTAAGTCCAGCCTTATGACTCAAGTCCCAATATCTGTGTTTGGGAGGAGGTTAATAACTCATTTTCTCTTACACTATAACAGTAAAGTGTAGCACAATGGGGTAAAAAATACTAAATCCAGTGTATTTTTTTTAGACTCTTCCTTCATACTCCACATTACAGTGATCTATCATTAGGTGTTTTGCACTAAACTGGTTCGAATGGATCATTAAACGTCTTAAATGCATGTGGTTGTCCTCTGCGTTACTGTTCTCCACCAGCAGAGGGCAGCATCCCCCCGTGTACAGAACCTTCTAGGATCCCCTGACCCCCTTGGAGGAGTTCTCACCGAGGTAACGTGTTCCCCGTGACTCGAAACTCCCGGAAGTTCTTCTCGTACTGAGGCAGCTCCACCGCCTCCTTCAGCCACTGCACCGTGTCGTCCGTCGTCCAGTTGTGGACTGAGAAAGACAAGCACAAAGACCAGTTAGATGCCCGTCACCATGGAAACCACAACAGGAACCACATTCAGACCAGTAAAATAAGAAGAGAATCACCCGTAAATAATGACAAATACAAACTTTTATCAATGTTCTAAGGTGAAAACAGTAAAATTACACGATGAAAATGTCTACATGTATAAACTATCCTTTAAAAAATGTGAAAAACACAAACAACCTGAAATTTATTAATAAAAATAAGTGTAATTTTAACCATGTTCTGCCTCAGTTTATCATTTACACATGTACATTATAAGTTACAGGTACATCATCTTTCAGTGACCTATGACCTTCTCCCTGTTTTCGACATGAACAGTTTAATGACAGTATTTGGTTCCATGGAGTCATGATGAACCACTCCTTTTCAATTCACCCTGCTCCTTTTTGAATGTTTGACTTTCTTTCTATAATTCTTTTGTTGTTTGATTTTAATGCAATATTTGAAATAAATAAACAAACTGACGTATTATGTGAAGTTTTTGGTCAATTTTTGACATCATGTAAAGAAACTAAAATACTTTCATCAAAAAATAAATGTGGGCAAAATCAGTCTTTTAATTCAGCAACAAGCATTGTCGATGCTTTAATTTTATTTCACTTAACTCTTAATTCTGTTCAAATCAATCCCACAGTTATCAGGTGACAAACATGTGATGACCTATGAATACAAATGATTGTCTGTTTTACAGTAAAAATTAGATAAAATATTTGTATTTACCAACTGTCCTTTCACACAATATGTGAATAACCTGAACAAATACAAACAACATGGAATGTCTTCAAAAAAAAAAAAAAGTGACATTTTAAGGAGAAAAAATATATAAAATGGAAAAAATATGTAAAAAAATTAAAAACATGAGAAAATAAACTATAACAAAACTAAAATAAACTAATAGAATTTTTACAAAATAATGAAAATTACCAAAAATGAGTCAAAAATTAAGTAACAAGAAAAATAAACAAAGAAACAAGAAAATAATGAAGAAAATTAAAGAATTTAACAGAAAAATGAAGGAAATAATACAGAAAATGAAAAAGAAATTATTATATCCACTGTGATCTGTAAGTTTAAATGTACATGTGTAAATGATAAACTGACAGAATATTGATAAAATTACACTTAATTATCTGAAGAGATTTCAGGTTGTTCGTTATTCACATTTATTAAAGGATAGTTTGTAAATTCTAAACAGTTTCATAAAATAATTTAACTTTTTTTACTCAAACTCTGAAAGAAATATTTGTAGTTGTGATTATTTATAGGTTATTCTTATAGAATAGAATAGCCTTTATTGTCACTGTGTGTCCAATGACATTATGAACATACAGATATATTTAATGATGAATGGTTCTCGTTCACATCCAAAAACTGCACCTGAAACTGAAATATCCCTAAAAATCTGATAAACTGAAACAAACTGAATTTCTTTGTGATTTCAGTGTCAAAACCTGAACTTTTAGTAAATGATGGTTAAACAAAACTCAAACATTCACAAATATGACGGCACATGTCATGAAAACCTTGGTCTTTTTGTGAGTTTTGAGTATTTTCTGGCTTCAACGTGTGAATACCCAATCATTATTGTGTTTAATGTGGATTCTTTGGACGCATTTATGGCATTTTCTGAAAATACGTCACATGAACTCAACTGTGTTTACAGTCAACGGAGTGAAGACGAAGACACCCGAAGAAAAGTCCCAAAAACAAACACAAACATGAGCAGAAGGGTTTAGACCAGAGTACAGAACCAAAGCCCAGTTTTACAGGAGGAACAGAAGAGTTCACACGGTGGAAAATGGGTTTATTTTATCATATATTTATCTGTTTTTATTATGACTTTATCACTTTATTATTAATTTAACTGCTCTAATTCTATTATGGAGCACTCTGTGACCATTATCTGAGAAAGGTCATAAATATATAAATACATATTACTGAAAAAACTCTTCATAACTGCATATGAACAGGAATATTAGCAAAATATACATACATACAGAGACATTATCAGTAATTTCATGATGTAAAAAGGGTATACTTTTATTACATTTACGTTGACTTTACATCATCATCAATGAAACTGGACACATGACAAAAAACTACAACGAATAGCTGATTTTTGGGGGAAAAAAAATCAAATTTATATATATTTTAACACTTTCAGTGCCATGGGCCGATTAAATTGGCTTTACGAAAACAACCTGTAAAGTGCCACGGGCCGATCAGATCGGCTTTGGAGAACACGCCATATTTGTGTACAAACAAACCATCCACCCCCATTTCTTTCTCACATTTCGATGACGTTCTTTCTGTGTCCCCCTTTTGAGACCAAGCAGACGGGAATTTGAGGTCACGCAACCGAATAATATTTTTATATGTTTTTAATGTTTCTTATTCTCCGGTGTTTCATCAGAGGGAGCCCTCCATGCCGGGGGGCGGCTGTGGACTCCGGGGGCTGTGGCGCCTTCTCTCACTGGGGTCCGCTCCTTTCTGGTGGGTGGGGGTCCCAGTTGGCCCTCTCCCACTAGTTGGGATGCGGGGCTGTGTTGCTGGTGCCGGGGTCGGCGGCTGCCTCCTGGTGCGGATGGCTCCCTGAGACAGCTCCTCCTAAATTGATGTTTTACTTTTACTTGTGCATTTTTGTTCTGGTCTACCCGTGCTCAGTCAGTCTTCTTAAGTATGTGTGAGCTTGTGGGTTTGCATGTGTGTGTGTGTGTGTGTGTGTGTGTGCGGGTGAGTGTGGGTGGGGGGCGGTACTGATTTTTAAACTGATATGTAAAGCACTTTGTGCTAGAGTTTTTAATGTATGAAAAGTGCTATATAAATAAAGATTATTATTATTATTATTATTATTATTATTATTATTATTATTATTATAAATTATGCAAATTACGGTCAATAATGAATCGGCTGCGTCCAGTGCGTTTTGAATCTAATCAGCAATCGGTCGGATGTTACCGAGCGGTTTCCTGCAGGATTCTTCAAATATTATAAAAACGACACGAAATACTGAAAAACGGCCAAAATCTGTGGCACTTTTAAGGCTTATTAGCCCCTTAACTGTCTGGCACTTAAAGAGTTAAGTAAAGCCTTGAAATAATCTCAGTTTATTTGTTTATTTACTTGACATGGAAGATCCACTTGCATATTTTACGAGTGTAAGATACAATATGAATAAATACCAGTTGTTCTGTGTTAAATGTCTTTAGTGAAATTCAACTATTACATGAAAACAGCTTTGTTTCAGTTTCAGCCTCTATTAAAAAAACAAACATTTTCATATTAATGTGTAGTTCATATTTGTCTTCTTTCAAGATTACATTTTTATTAAGTGCGTTTTTATTTTTAATCCCTGTTAAAACTACGTCTGAAATCCTGGATGTAAAAAAAAACATTTTGATTAAGATGATTCAGTAAGTTTCAAAAACTTTTTTCACTCCAAAACATGGAGAAAAGTTTGCAGTTGTCATTATTTCTAGGTTATTTTGTTATTATTTTACTGGTCTGTTCGAAATTAATAGAATACAGTGACAAAATGTACATTATTTCCCCTGTTTATTCAGAGCAGAACTTGTTAAAAGCCGGAAATAAACTTATAAATCACGTCTGGTTTTAAAGGGAACTGAATTTTTTTAAATGAAATCGATCCAATATTGATTAATTTTATCCAATATGTGCATTTTATTTAAAGCTTTTTGCGCTTTGTCACTATTGCACTTAACACCATGAAAACGGCATGAAAAACAGATGAAAACGAGTCATTTACAGTTTCTTCTGTTCGTTATGAGTTCTGTTCTGGCCAAATAAAATAACAAACACACATAGATATGATAGAAGTCCAGGGGATTAAAGCCGGTCTGTGTGTTTGCGTCAGCTCGTACGTGGGTGGGATGAACAAAAAACCAGGTCTTAAACCAGTAGGAGCACATGACGTTCATCTGTCAACAGGTGATTTACCTGCTTCAACCACACCTGTGTCATGTGACCTAGTATTTATGTAATAATGCACGCTACACCGCCAAAGCCCGACGAGTATTTCCAAACACTGGATCAACAGGATCAAACCGTTCTGGTCTGATCAAATGCAGGATTAACCCTTTTAACACTAACATTATCACAGGACTACATCTATGTATGTTGTTTCTGCAATAAAAGTGTCTGTAAATGTCTGTTTTGCCAATTCTTTTGAACATTTTCTGAACATCTGGCCATCAACTATCATTATTATGTGTTAAATGCTGAAAACAGTGTTGTCAACTCAAAAACCCTCTGACTTCTGCAAACTCTAACACCCAGCTCATTATTTCATTTATTGTATCATGTGGGGCTCTAAAGGCTGTGAATCAATGGTCTTCGTCTCTCTTTTTTTTTTTCTTTTTTTTTTTTTGGGGGGGGGGGTTCCTTCCTTTTCATTTTCTTTTTTTTTGTCGTTTTGTTTCGGTTGTTGGGAGTTCGATACGGAAGCATATTGCATTCACATGAAAAAATAAAAATCGGCTCTGTTTTTCTGAATTAACAAGATTGAACTTGTAAAAACAGAGCTGATTATTTTATTTTTTCATAAAGCCTTTTCTTGTAATTCTGAGATAATTATCTTGTTAATTTATTAAAATAATCCATCCTCTTCCAAATATGAGCACTGTTGCTGACACAAAATGTAGGATATTCAGTTTTCATATTAAAAACTGTTATACCTCACAGAACAAACACACTATGATTATACAGACTATGAAAAAATATAAATAAACTCAGTTTTTTTTTTTTTATTGAGATAATTATCTCATAATTACAAGAAATGGTTTTATGAAAAAAAAAAATCAGCTCTGTTTTTCCGAGATAATTATCTTGTTAACTAAGAAAAACAGTTGATTTTTATTTTTTCATGAATGCAATACGCTTCCATAGTTTGATGTTTGTTTCCTGTATTGAAAAACTTTGTCTTCAATTGAACAAGTATTGTATCTCTTCCTTCACACCAGAAAGATCAACGAAAATATTTGATTTAAAAAAACACTGTGTTGTAGCAAAAACAACTTCAAAAAAAAATTTTTTTTCACATTTATTATGAAGAAACAACTGGAAATGTTCTTTGAGATTACAGAAATAAACTTTCAATTATTTTACACATGCTAACGATACGTGATATTTAAGGCCGATATATATATATATTTTTTTTTAAAGCACACTGACTGTAAGATACAATTGAAACAGTCAGATAATTAAGATTTTTGTGCAGCAATATAAATGAAAATATTAAAATATTAATACACATACACATAGAACTCTTTTAACATTTACTAAACTTCAAGTGCTGCCCACAAAAAAAAAAAAAAATTAAGGTCAATGGCCGATATTGAAAAAAAAAAAAAAATCAATATATTGGTCTACCTCTAGCTAAAACGCTGATAAAAGTAATACAAATCCCCAATCTCTCTCACTGACTGCACTCTGCTGCTCTATGTGCCTAATGACAACTAATGACAACTCCAAATTTTTTTGTGCAAAAAATAACATTAAATGATGAATCTATTTTCATTTTACACACTATCCAAAACAAAAAAGATGTGAATAACCTGAAAAAAACTGAAATTTCTGAAGAAAAACAAGTACAATTTGATCAATATTATGCTTCAACTTATGATTTCTACATGTGCATTACAGATCAGATCAACCAAGGCAGAATAATGTTAAAATTGAACTTATTTTTCTTTAGACATTTCAGGTTGCACATATTTTTTCAGGTTATTGACATTTTATTGTTAAAGGATATCAGAATTTAATGTTCTTGGCAATAAATTGGTGTTGCCATTATTTATCAGCATGATGTCATATTCATTTTCTCACATGAAACCAAGAAGAAAATTTGGAGTCATTATTTCTAGGTTATTATGCTATTATTTTTGAGTTTGATTCCCTTGACTGTTAATATCTTCAGGGTAATTTTTGCATTTTGCACTTTGTAAATTCATCTCACGGGCCAGACTGGAACCTTTGGCGGGCCGGTTTTGGCCCTCGGGCCGCATGTTTTGACACCTGTGGCATAAACGGTTCAGGAGTTGTGTTAATTTGAATGATGGCAGATAAAACAATGTGGCGCCGGCGACACGGTGGTCTTTAAAGGGTTAAAGTCAGATCAGAGTTGAATATGTCATGGTTGTGCGTCTGTTTTACCTTCACATGTCTTCCAGCCTTTCCACAGCTCCTCCACTGTGATGTGCTGGTCTTCACGGTGCAGGTTGCTGTGTTTGTTGGTTTGCTGCTGCTTCATGTCTTCTATTATAAACTGGGGAATGAAAACAGAGTGGATTTCACAATGACTGAGTGTTATTTGACTGTTTTCTTTTTCAGTCCAACCCACACACATTCACAGACAGATACACTCGTCTGGTTCTTCCCCAGAGTGAAAGCTGGCTTTGCCTAAAAGTCTGGCTTCGGATCACACACACTCCTTTTCCTTTTCACTCTTTTTTTTCTCCTTTTAGGGACTTTGAAAAGGCGAAGGAGGCGCTGCTTCCACCTGTGTCTGTGTGTGGTGGGTTTCCGACAGTCAGAAAAGCAAACAAACCCACCACAGATCTGCCATAAAACCCCCGCATTAACACGGAAAAGGCCTGTGGCTGAATCCCAAACGTCTCATATGAGTTTAGTCTTGGCAAAAACTACAGACAATAAAAAAAAACCTCTTGTCTAATTCATAAATCTTCACTGCTTTTACAACTAATTACCGTTTGATATTTGGACAGAACACTATTAACCCTTTAACCCCTGATGTATCTGTGGTGAGTGTTCTGAATGTGTGATTTATTTGAACTATTCATTAAATTCAACCGTTTGCTCATTAAGAAAAATTTCAAAATGTGTCGATAGAATAGACCTTGATCTTTCCATACACATCTGAGCATGCTCAGTGCACCCCTCCTGCCTCCTGTTGAATGGGGGGTAAAACACAGCAGTGATATGAAAATAGACGGTTTGGGCTTTTTTTTTTTTAAACTCAATTTCTCTACAGGGATAATAAAGCAAATTGACCTTTAAACTTTATATCAAATTAACATTAGTGTTTTGGATAGCAATTTGCTCCCATTTTGGACTTTTAAGGCTAAAGGTCAACTCCCCCAGGGGACGTTCAGTGATACATAGAACACACGGCATTAGCGTTAGCACTTTAACGTCAGTGAGCTGCCATTGAAGGTGCTCATTAACAGTTCATAGTCTGTAGTTTGTTATGTAACCGTGACCACAAACTGCCCAAAGTGGTGTACGAAGATATAAGAAAAATACATGATATAATAAACTAGGGCTGCAACTAACGATGATTTTAGTAATTGATTAATCTGTGGATTTTTTTTTTTTTTTTGGATAAATTTTTAATTTATTTTTATTGTGCATCTCCAAAAGTACAATACAAAAAAAGAGAGAAATTCACATTTTATGATACAAGATTTTGTGACACACAAAGTATAACACCACCCCCAAACCGATGGCGACCCCCAACCCATCCTGGATCTCAAAATACAAAAACCACTAATAAAAACAAATACATGTATATAGATGAAAAGGAATATAATTCACAGATATAAACCAACAATTATGTTGCACTCTTTCTTTGACCATAATGTAAACAGCATCCCACAGACTGAGGGTTTTTCGACTGGCTGCATGCACCCAGGCCACTGACCTCTCCATCATAACTATATCTAATCTGTAGATTATTTGAATAACTAATCGATTCATCAGATAAACACAAAAGAAAGATCAGTATTTCACCCAAAGCAGACAATTTTAGCAGTAATTGCGGGCTCCATGAAAGGTCAGCGTTATGGGCCCTTCATAAAATAAAGCATCTGTAAATTTGTCGTTGGAGTGGTGTGGGGGTGAGAGGTATATACATGGGGGTGTGTTCCATAAGTTCTGCAACTACTGTAACTGGCGTGAAACCAAAAATGAAACTTAACTTTAGAGGTCCGACTCCCGGCTTCTATGCCTCTCTTTTACTCCGGAGCTTACACCAAATTTTCACAACTTCTAACCTAGATCCACTGGGCCGAGCACTAGCCCGCTACCAAGACTTAATAAGGCTAGAGACTAGCAAGCTATAGTCTTCAACCAGCGCTGGTTATGGTGTGGACATGCCTCAATACTACCGTGCTCAAGACCCAACGAATCGACTGCCGAATTTGTTGCCAACTCTTTTAAGAATCGATTTGGATGGATTTAATCGATTCGTTGTTGCAGCACTAGAATAAATCAGTAAGAGTAAGAATACAATGTGCTAAAACAGACAAGAATAGATACAGAATAAATAAGATTAACAGGTTAGAATATCTAGCGTTAGCATAGTGAATTTTATAATATATATTGTATAAGTAATAAATGAATTGTGATCATTTGTTGGCAAGTGCAACAAAGAGTTTATACAAAAAGGAAAAAAAATCACATTACTATTAAATATAATTGTGTGTTAACATTTACAAAGTAACTGAAACTGCTTCTGGTGCTGAACATAATATTAATAAGCAGTGAGGCTAGTGTTTAGCTAGCATTAACTTAGCATTCACCACTTATCACTCACCACTCTTGAATTTCCCTTGGGATTAATAAAGTAATTAAGTACGTAAGTAAGTAAGTAAGTATCTATCTATCTATCTATCTATCTATCTATCTATCTATCTATCTATCTATCTATCTATCTATCTATCTATCTATCTATCTATTCATTTATTTATTTAGCAAGTACATAAAGATACTTCTTGGTTTTTTCATATAGTATTTCATAGTTAGAAATGTGGTCTTTTTTTTAGCAATAACATTAGCTTTTCTGCACTTCCCTAACTCTATTCTCTAGGACAAATACTGTCTCTTTTGCCTCAAAAAAAAAAATAAAAAATTAAGTTTAGCATTTTACAAGAGCTAAATGCCAAACTGGAGACTTAAAAACAGCACAAATCAGTGGATAATGTCACAGTGTCTGTGTTTTGTACATACAACCTGTTTATTGGGGGTAAATAAGCAAAGTACGTAATGAAAATTATTGTGTATCTAATCTAAGCTGATAATTGTTGTTTAGGGAGACAAAGAGAGGCTGAACGGTAAAACAGAAAGGGTCGATTCACAAAAGGCTTTAAAATTCAATGAGTTTTCAATCTGGATGAGATCATTCAGGAGCCGAATATATCATCGTGCATTTACTGCCTCCACATCAGCAGTAAATATGACTAACATAACTTAAAAAAAAGAGAAAACGTACCAGGAAAACTGACATGATCACCAAGAATCACACAAATGAAGGTAAAAACAGATAAAAAAGATGGAACGGCTCTGATCTCCAGAATGGAACCCGTTCTTTGAGTTCAGTTTTAAACATCTACGCATGGATGTCACCTTCAAAACATCTCACAATCTGACATTTCCAGCACATAATGGCAGCCTGGTGTTGAGAGGCTTCTACAAATCTTTCCAGCAGCGAATATATTTTTCCTGTCACAAAAAAAAAACAAAAAAAACTACAGTCTGTGATCAGGAAAGTGTCTTCAGTGAGAGTCAGTCCTTCCTCATTTCCTCGGAGGAGTATAATCCAACCAGAAGACGACTGGATGATGTTATAACTGTCAAAAGGAGCAAAAAATGGGCCATCTGTGCTTGGAGAATACATCAGTCTGGTCTTTTGCACATTAAAAGACATGACAAAATGGTCAGTGAAGTGAGAAAGTGGAGCGCTATCTACAGTTCCTCGTCCTTTGTGTGGATGAATTGAAATTTCCAGCCGGTATCAAACGCTTTTGTGAGATAAGCTCGTGCCAAGCGCTGATGCAAAATGCTTTTTATCAGCCCCCTTCGTACACAAACCTGTTATGTGAGCAAACATTCAACCTGCAAGCGATCACTCTTTAACAAAACAAAACACAGGAGCTTAAGATTCATGCTTTGTGTTCCAGAAGCAGGATTTTAAAAGTGGACAAAACCAGTGACGGATGGTGAAAGTATTATTCGCAAGTCAGTTTTCAGATGCACTATAACCACATATGACCACTAGGATACGCCAAAGCACACGCACCACTATTTTAATATATTTATTTCACCTGTTTATCCTTCAAACACACACATTTTCATATTTTTATTCATATATTTTCTTATAATTCTATCCTGTTGTATTACTGTAAAATGTTTAATGGGTGAAAAGAAAGAAAAATCAATAAAAAGTGAGTTACAAAAACAAAAAAAAAACAAACCATGCACATTTTTCCATGACTCTATTATTCAAGTCAAGCATGTCCCTGACAAGTGTCTTTTCCATTGATAATATGGACGATGCATTCAGACCAGGGGCCAAAGTAGTGAGGGTAGATTGCATGGAATTAAAAAGCAGAAATTACCCTAATGGTTAAAAGATGTTGTAGGTACCAGTCCTGCCCTGATTCGAACCCCGGTCTCCCACATCACAGTAAAATAAATAAATAAATAAATAAATAAATCTATCTATCTAATAAAACTAATTGTTCATTCATCTGTTCAAGAATGTTCTATAAGTCCTATAATATCATGAAACAGCCATTAATGTGTGTAATGTGAAACCTTATGATGTTAAGTTATTGATGAGAAATGGGAGTGGGATTAAATAAATCTTCTTCTTCCCAGTCCTTTTTGAGCGTAAATGAATGAATTTGAAATATTGAACTTGCATGTATTCTGTTGAATGTATTTGCATGATCAGACACTGTTGTATGCTGGTCATTTGGGTTTAAAGTGTTCACTCACTTGCTCGAAATAAATGAAATAAATGAATGAATGTTGTCAAGAACTTCATATTACTCTTTGTATAGACTGCAGTGTCTTTCTGTGTTTTTCTCTCTTGCAAATGAGTCAATAACTCCAACCCAAATAAAGACATAACAATAAAAAAAAGACTGCATTTTTAAAACAAACGTACATATTCTCATGGTGTATAGATTTATGATATACGCAAATATGATATTTCATTTTTAAAATTAGGCTCCTTATTTTCGATAAACACTGGTTTAGACTATTTGCCACTAGCTTCTCATTAGCCTTTTTAATTAGCCTGTTAATTAGCCATTTATGTTAACATCAGCTACATCATCACTGAAGCTTTTAGCTAAGTTACTGATATTTACTAAATGTTGAAAAAACAGAAGTGCGTAATGTTGGTTTTTCCATTAAATCACAAATGTGATGATTTGTTTATCACAAGATGACACGAGAAGTCATTCCATAAACGTGTCAACGAACATAAATATGGTGTTGATTACAAACATATTCATTATTATCATATATTACCCCTCTATCTCGTACTAAATTAAAAAACGATTGGGTTTCCTGGTGTGTCAACACATACTGCACCATGTTTGTTTTAAAACTTGTCTTCTTCGCATGTTGTAATGTCCGTCAACATCCTTTTTTTTTTTTTTTTTTTTTATTCACATGACTCTACTTGCTGAAAAAGATCTTTCCATTGCAGTTTTGTGTGATATACCAATTGTGCTACGCCCAAAAAACAACCTCTTGCCAGCGCAAAAACTTTTAATTGAAAAACGAGAGTTTTGGTAAAATTGTTTTTTTGTTACGTACATTTTTATGTGCAAGTTATATTTGCACACTTTGAGGGTCAATGGAAAATCGACTAATGAGATAAACTAAATATAATCTGATAATACACTAATATAGTATTTACAGCTCACATATTTATGTATATTATGCATCAGTTATCGATCACACAATTTATTCATTGACACAACATTATATTGGCAGAGATAGACATTTAGCTAGCTGTTAGCGGCTAACGTTAGCTAGTTAATTTGGGTGACTGTTAATTGAGAAAACTAAATGATAATATTTACAATTTAGACAAAGTAATTTGTAATTGTTGTTTGTGTTTATTACCGTAGTTATTAGTGTTACCCACTGAGCTATCCAGTTGCTAGTTGAAGTGTTAGTAGTATTACCTACTGATATATATTAATATATAGTGGACGTACATCATTTTTTCTTGGTCGTTTTAAAAGTAGCACATAAGCTGAAAAAGTGTGTTCACGCTCCAGCGCCCTCTATTGACGAGCCGCCACTGGACCAAACCCTGCAGAATGCCACCGCTTTGCACAGTCACAAGGCTAATGCTAATGAGTTTCCTGGTTGATGTAAAGCCAGGAACCAAGTGAAGGAACCAACTGTCTGCTGAGTCACCGGAGGAACCACAACGTGTGCAATACTACTCCAAACAAATGTCTTTGCAAAGCCTTTAATACACACTCTGCTTTATGAGAAATGAAGCCCTGGTGGCAAACAGCAGCTTCAAGGACGTTTGCCAGTGAATGTGAAGAAGATCAGTGAACGGCTGCTGAACCAACGGACTGATTTTTGGCTTGAAAGGAATTGAGGTAAAATAAGGACATTTTGCTGCAAGATGGCAAGAAAAAGAACTAATATAAAAGCACTTTTCCATATTTCCAGTGTTGATACATCCCCCTAAATTAGAAAATTATACATTCTTGGCTAAAGACTAGGAATTTTGCTTGAAAATATAAAAATGCAAATCACTATCATATCTTCTGGAGTTGTCCAGTGATCAAACCATTCTGGAAGCAGCTATGTGAACATTTAAATAACATTTTTACTGAAAAAACTCCTTGTAAGTGTGAAGCCATGTACTTAGGAGATATTTCATGTGAGAACTGGACTCTGAAAGATAAAAAAACTGTTAATGTTTTTGGCAGCGAGTAAAAAGACTATCAGTACAAAATGGTTAAAGCCTGAAGCATCCACATCTGAAGAATGGATGGATATGGTACAAGGCGTTTACATTCTGGAGAAGTTGACATTTTGTTTTAAGTGTCAAAGGGAATCTTTTTTTCACTATTTGGTCAAAATGGACAAACTATGTAAAACCTGTAATTGATGTGAATTGAATATATCGATTATGTGAAATCTTGGATCTTCACCACAACCAATGCCATAGTATCCACAGTTTTAAAGCATTTAACAAACGGATGGTCTGGTAACAGTACAGGGAGGGCGGGGCTTATTGTTAATTGCTTGGCCATTCCATCCTTGGCTCTTTCTTACCTTTGTTGGTTTGTGCTTGTTATTGTTTACCATGTTGGCATGTTCCACTTCCTGTACCATTGTTGGTATGTGATTATTGTTAAATATACTGTATTATAAGTTCTGCAGACTATCATTTAGACAGTTACAAAGTGTAATATACTTCATTTTTCCTAATCTGTTTTCTGTCTGTTATTTACATTATTAGGACTCTAAACAGATGTTACCATATCATTAAGGAAGCAAAAGTAATGTGTTCTGTTGTATAAATGTGAGATGGGGGTGGGATTTAATAAGTTTTCTTCTTCCCATTCCTTTTTGAGCAGTACATATTGAATTTATTTTGTTATTACTAGTATACATGGCAATTGCTATTTTGTCTTGATCAGGTTTAATTATTAAAGTATTTGCTTGGATATTAGTTCCTTGTACACAAAAAAATGTTTAATTTTTATTCTTCTGCTCAAAACAAGTAAAAAAATAAATAAAATAAATAATTACATGATATATATTTCTATTTAGGTTAATGTACACATACAGACCAATGTGTTTTATATTGTTCATGAAGAAGTGGAGTAAGCCCTTTCCTCCTGCCCGCATTTTATATTTGTTCTATATTCTACTAAAAAACACTTGGATTAGCAACTCACTCTTCGTTTACATTTGAGGTGTGGACACTGAATTGTACCCGAAAGGGGAGTTTTGTATGATCTGCTTCTTTGAATAAACAGAGAATGGAGAAAAAAATAACTAAAAATTTCAGTTCATGTTATTCACAGTTTTTTTTTTTAAAGGACTGGTTGTAGATGTAAACGTTTTCATAATGTAATTTAATTCTTTTAACACTAAAAGAAAGAGAGCATTTTGGAATTGACATTATTTATATATTATAATGTTACTATTTTACTTGTTTGACACCCCTGCACTAATGCAAACATAATTCTGAAGGTTGTATTCCACTTCTGCTGTTGGATGGTCCTAAATCCGACCCAGCGGGCCTTTAAATACAGTATAATGAGGCCGGGTTCCGCCGCTGTATCGTGAACCCTCCAGCGGTCGTTTTGCATATGGTCAAAGGCAGCTTTGTGCAGCTTTATGGAGTCGTATAAAGTAACCACGTACATAAAGATAAGTCTTTGTGTGGGTGCCTTGCGGCTTCTGCGGTGGAGAGTTTAGATAGTCCGGTGGTTGTGAGAAAGAAATAACAGATATTAAAAAGAAGTGGTGAAAAAAGACGGCGATAGAAAAAGGCTGAAGACACGGCAGAACTACGTCTGCGAGACAAACAGCCACCATGACGCATGGTCACACAGAGCAGTCAACAAAGACATATTTGTTCATGTCAGATTCCAGATGGGGGGAATGAGATTTTTCCCATGAGCCTCTGCTCTTGTAACAGTCTACTGTGAATCTATTCATCCCTGGTATGTTCTGTGTCTGTCCATCCATCTGTCCACAGCTTCTACTTATTCATAATGACTGATACAGTTCTTCCATCCATCATGTATTTATCATATCAGCGACTGAATGGGCTCTTACTTTTATTAATGCCAGGATTATTATTAACTCTTACATGTCCTCGTTAGTACAGTCAACTTTGTCACAACTCAAGAAGAAGACGAACAATATGAACATAAAGATAAAAAATACGAAGATGAAGAAAACACATTCAAAGAACATGAAGAAGGTGAACTCGAAGAATATGAAGACAAAGAATACGAAGAAGATGAAAAATACGAAGACGAAGAATACAAATTCGAAGAAGGCAAAGACGAAGAATACGAACTCGAAGAATACAAAGACGAAGATATGAATTCGAAGAAGGTGAAGAAGATGACGAAGAATGTAAAGAAAAAAATACAAATTTGAAGAACACGAGAAGTACACACTCGAAGAATACGAAAACAAAGAAGACGAAAGAATACGAACTTGAAGGCGAAGAATATGAAGACAAAGAATACTAATTTGAAAAATACGAAGACACCGAATTCAAAGAACACGAAGACGACGATGAATGCGAAGACGAAGAATATGAAGACAAAAATATGAATTTGAAGAATACAAAGAAAGTGAAGAACACCGATAGGAAGGATAAGAAAACAAAGATGAAGAATATGTAAAGTCAAAGAATAAGAATTCAAAGAATATAAATTTGAAAAATATAGACAAACAATATGAAGACGACGAAGAATATGAAGACGAAGAATACAAATTTGAAAAATATGAAGGCAAAGAAGTAGATGAAGAATACGAAGAAAACGAAGAATACAAAGAATAAGAATTAGAAGACAATAAAAAGTCGAAGAATACGAAGATGAATATGAAGACGAATACTATTAATACAACGACGAAGAAGATGCAGAAGATTTTTTTTAGCATTTTTATTAATACAATGCATATTATTAACTCTTCCATGTCCTCATTAGTATACTAAGAATACTACTAACAATAAGAATACTACTAATAAGAATACTAATATAAATATGAAGAAAACAAAGAATATGAAGAATACGAAGAACCTGAAGATGGAGAAAAATACGAAGACGATGGAGATGAAGAATATGAAAAATACAAAGAAGAATATGAGGAACACGAAGACGATGAAGAAGAGTACGAAGAAGAAAATGAAGAAGATGAAGAATACCATTATACTAGTATTTGGTATTAAAAACAGAAGTAAAACACACTAAATAGCAGGTTAGTCAACAGAAAATACAATGTAAGACTGAACTAATGCTAATATTATGGATCTAACAGGCCTGATATTGTAATTAAATACCAAAAACATCATAAAACAGCAGGAAAACAAGCCTTCTGTGTTTTGTTAAGTGTGACTTTTTCACCACAGCTACAGTGAAAAATGTTTTAATCCTTCAAAACTAACTCCAGAAGTTCAACTCAGCAGGCATCGAGCTGTCAATCACCTGTCAATCAAAGCCATGATGTGGCAGATATCAAACGCTAAATCTGATTAATGAAGAAAACCAGTAGTAAATCCACTTAACAGAGTCTAAATAAAGCATGAATTGAGTCAAATTCCAGTGTGTTCAATTTAGGACAAATTAGCACAAGCTCATATTTGTTTTAGTGTAAAAAAAAGTTAAATTACATGAAAATGTTGACTTTTACAAACTATCCTTTCACAATAAACAAAAAGTCCTTCATTCTGTTTGTCATCATTTTGTTGCCTTAGCTAAACGAGAAAACCATTAGACCAAACATACGGCCTGTGGGCCAAAACTGGATGAGCTGAAAACTCAAAATTTTACCGACAAAAACTAAAAACACTTAATATAATGTACCTGTACTTTTTTCACCCTTAAACACAGAGTAACGTTTGTAGTCAATATTTACAGGTTCCTCTGTTCTGAATGTGGAACCTGAACTAAAATGACTTTAAAATCCCTCTTAGTGTTTAATCTTTTGCTTTTATTTTGACTCAATGACTCAAAAATAAAATTAAATAAGCTGAAAACTCAAATTTTCCAGACAGAAAATAAAAAGTTTAAAATACCCTTAAACTCAATATAATTATACTTCTTTTCACTCTAAAACACAGATAAACATTTGGAGTCATTATTTAAAGGTTATTATTCTTGTTAAAATTGCACTTGTTTTTCTTAAGATGTTACATTACATTACATGTTACATTTTTTAGTAACTATACTTTTTTTAAACTAAAAAAATAAGTTGTCATATATAGGTTATACTGTTCTGAATGTGGAACCTGAACTAAAATCAGTTTAAAATCCCCGTTTTACAGTTTAATCTTTAGGTTTTATTTTGACTTAATGACTCAAAAATAAAATTAATTGACCTGAAAACTAAAAATTTTACAGATAGAAACTAAAACGTAAAAAAAAAAAAAAAAAAAAAAAAAAAAAAAAAAAAAAAAAAAAAAAAAATGCTTAACCTCAGTATAATACAACTGTACTTTTTTCACTCTAAAACACAGATAAAGGCTTGGAGTCATTATTTAAAGGTTATTATTCTTGTTAAAATTGGACTTCTTTTTCTTAAGCCAGTTCATGTTCCATTTTTTTGTACGTTTTTACACTGAAAAAATAAGTTGTTATATATAGGTTCTTCTGTCCTGAATGTGGAACCTGAACTAAAATCTGCTTAAAATCCCTGTTTTGCTGTTTAATATTTAGCTTTTATTTTGACGTAATGACTCAAAAATAAAATTAAATGAGCTGAAAACGAAAACTGTTACAGACAGAAACTAAAAAGTAAAAAAAAAAAAAAAATGCTTAAACTCAATATAATACAACTGTACTTTTTTCACTCTAAAACAGATAAACGCCAGGAGTCATTATTTAAAGATTATTCTTGTTAAAATTGCACTTGTTTTTCTTAAGGCAGTTCATGTTTCATTTTTTTGTACTTTTTTTTATACTGAAAAAATAAGTTGTTATATATAGGTTCTTCTGTTCTGAGTGTGGAACCTGAACTAAAATGACAGTTTAATCTTGATTTCATGACTCAAAAATAAAACAAAATGAGCTGAAAACTCAAAATTTTACCAATAGAAACTAAAACATTTAAAAAAAAACCTCAAACTCAATCTAATGTAACTGTACTGTTTTCCCTCTAAAACACAGAAGAACACGTGTAGTTATTATTTACAGGTTCTTCTGTTCTTCTGTTCCGGGTCGGACCCACTTGGGCTGACTGTGGAACCTGAACGGCCCTGATCCGGGTCGTTTTAGATTCTTTTCTTTCTATAGACTCACAGAGGCTCCATGTGCCTCCTCAGGTTTCCTCTGTCCATTCCACGTCGCTCACACAGATGTGGCGCTCACATGCACGCCTCGTTTTCCACCCTCGTCTATTATAAACACGGCGGCGGCGGAGGCAGCGGGAGCAGCGACGCCCCCTACTGTGGACACCGGGTGGGCTTTTAGACCCGTTTCAAAGTGATGCAATTCGATCCAGCCCGGTGTCTGGTTGGACGGCGGCCTAGGTCGACGTGCACCTGCTGTCCCCGGCGACCGCGCTCGGCAACAGAACCCGGGCTGTCACTCAAACGGCCCTGACGATGGAAGGGCGGACCCACAGATGGACGCAGGATTGAGTTTAACGGGATTACAGCCGGACTCGCTTCCTAATTAAACTCATCCACAGTCGTCAAATTACAGTCGTTAAAAAAAAAAAAAAAAAAAAAAGAAACTGCGATCTCTTTTAAGATTGGGGCTATAAATACCCACCCTCACCTTCCCCTGAGGGGCCAATTTATTCTGAAATAAACTCATCTGCCTGCTTTATCGAGACTCTCCTCTCCAAAACATCAAGGCGACTCAAAGCTCTTTTTGTTGAACTGACTGATAACAACATGACGTGACAGTTGGTTGTAAATAAAAGCAACTGTGAAGGCAGGTGTCGACGCCACTTCCTTGTTTGCTCTGCAGAGTAAATGTTGATGTGTTTAAGTACAGGCTCAACAATTACAAATATAACACATGCCAAAAAAAGGATGGCACGACTGTGGGAAAAAAAAAAAAAGAGTCAAAGACCAGATGTGACAGATGTGAACAAACCTCCATCTACAAAGAATAACAAATACTTCACAAATAAAAATAAATAAGTTTGAATAGATATGGAAACCCTTCATTATGTCCAAAACTTAAACATAATGGACAAGATGGAGGATGTTTTTACCGACCATGTAGTTATGTCTGTGAATATTTTTTATTTCTTTTCAAATTATATTTTATTTTACTTTATTTATTTATTTTTCATTAATTACTTTTCTCATTTTATTTATTTATAGTTTATAATTTTTATTTTTGTGCATTTTTTTATCTTTCATTTTATTATATTTTTTTTCTATTTTATTTATTTATTTGTACTTATTTGCAGTTTATTTTTTATTTTTACGTAATTATTTTACGTAGATTTTTATATTTTCATTTTTAAATTCTATTTATTTATACTTTATTATGTTTCTATTTTTGTTATTTTTTAATCTAAATTTGTATTATTTTCCCCTTTTAATTATTTGTTTTATTTGTACTTTTTTTAAAGTTTTTTTTTGTAATCATTTTAATTTCTTAATTTATTTACTTTTTTAAATTTCTATTTATTTTTTCCATTTCATCCAAGGTCAAGCTAATTCCTTAATTTAAAAACTTGATATTTTATTTCATTGTACACAACGCACTTGTAACAGATTACCTCTTGTTTTTGTATAACGCAAGAGAGAAGCGACTGAATGTTGTTGATATTATTCTGTATATAATAATCATACACTTTATTTATAATGCACTTTTCATTCAGTGAATCTCAGAGCATCTGTTAAACTTTAATAAAAATCTCATGATCTGTGCAGAGAAATTAAACGTGCATGAGGAACCTTAAGTTGAACCAATCAATCAGATCTATTAAAGCCAATGACGCAGCGAATGTACAGCGTGATGTTCATTGTATTTACTTTGACGATGACGAACAGGGCGACAGTGAATCGTCATGTGGTGCTGGTGACTTGGCGACCTGTGAATCAGCCCTGTAGGTATGTATCTGGGATCAGGAGCTGTGGTGCATACGTCTGTTAAAGAGTTCATTTCCTTGTAACTTAGCAACGCTGGCTGTCGTTAGGATACCGCGGAGTTTCAAGAGCAAAGCAAATCAAACACCAGCGCTTCCAGGTAACTCCCAACACCTTCTCTAAGTTTGTGCAACACATTACTCTGTCGTTTCCTTAAGTGCTCTGCTATGCTTTGCAAACAAAAAAAAAAAACTCCTGCAGCGGTGAGTCTTTACCAGCAGCCAAACAATCTCTGAAATGCATGTCATGGAAAACAGACCGGCTCTAACGTTACAAATA
Source organism: Sphaeramia orbicularis (assembly GCF_902148855.1). Classification (NCBI taxonomy): domain Eukaryota; kingdom Metazoa; phylum Chordata; class Actinopteri; order Kurtiformes; family Apogonidae; genus Sphaeramia; species Sphaeramia orbicularis. The sequence goes on along the minus strand of NC_043974.1, from coordinate 44,279,807 downwards.
CGACCGTAACTCTGTGGGTCTGGACTCAAACAAGACTGGAACGGATTCTTTAGTCCACAGGTGTCAAACATGTGGCCCGGGGGCCAAATCCGGCCCGCCAAAGGGTCCAATCGGGCCCCTGGGATGAATTTGAGAAATGCAAAAATTACACTGAAGTTATTAACGATCAATGATGTTAAAATCATTTTAAGTCATTTCAGTCTAAAGTAGATCAGAACGGTAAAATACTATCATAACCTATAAATAATATAATAATAATAATATAAATAATGAAAACCACAATTTTCTCTCTTTGTTTTAGTGTAAAAAAAGGTAAAATTACACAAATATTTACATTTACAGACTAACCTTTTACAAAAAAATGTGAACAACCTGAAATGTCTTAATAGAAGTATGTGAAATTGTACCAATATTCTGCCTGTTACTAAATGCTTTGTGTAATTGTAGATCCACTGTGATCTGTAAGTTATAATGTACATGTGTAAATGATAACCTACGGCATTATATTCTTAAAATTGCAATTATTTTTAAGAATTTACGGGTTGTTCATATTTGTTTGTGTTATGTTCGAGTACAGTTTGTAGATGTAAACATTTTGATTACGGAATTTGACTTTTTTTCACTCAAAAATATGAGAAAAAACTTTGGAGTCGATATTATTTATCAGTTCTTATCCTATTATTTATGTTATTTTATTGGTCCGGCCCACTTTAGATCATATTAGCCTTTATGTGGCCCCTGAACTAAAATGACTTTGACACCCCTGCTTTAGTCAGTCCATTACACGATACAGTAAATACCAGGACCTTCTATCAGTGGACGACCAACAAGTGTCTGTCAACAAAAACAAACATGGACGCCGCTCTGAAGTTTGTTTGAAGTGAAACGTGTGCTGAGAGTAAACACAGAGAGAAAAAAATAGTTCCAGTGTCTCTGTATGTCAGTGTCATGTTCTATCTGACTCAGTCCACAGCTGGATGTGTGAGGTTGTCAGGTTCTGTTCTATGTTCCAGTCCTGTGGTCTGGATACAGATCAATCTAACTATAGAAGTGGGTGGGACTTTCACTGGAGGAAAACTCAACTAATTCAATCAAAGTCCAAATATGATTTCTATCAATGATCAATAGGAACTAGACTGATAACTGTAACCATGCAACTGCAACCTTTTTTTAACTAACCCCCCCCCCACCCCCAAACAGTTTTCAATGGGGGTGGGGGTGGGGTGTATATCAGATATTTCACAGATATTTACCATTGAGATAACATGCTTGTTGATACTGATAATACATTGTGATGACTAATGCCCCGATTTCTATCTCAGTGCCCCCCACCCCCACCCCCAGCTTTCTATATCCAAACGCCCCCCAACATGATCCCAACTCCCCCTGGGGGGCAGTACTGCCTCCATTGAGACCATTTCCATGTTGTAAATCATCAAAATATGGACCATTATAAGTAAAGACACAACTTTAACATTTCAAAAAAATTCAAAAATCTAAATTTCTCAAAACTGCGAATAAACTTTGTAGACACTGTCCCAAGGAAGATACAAATAAAATCTGAGATGAATCCAAGTAGTGGTTTCAGAGAAGAAGACTGTTGAAATCTAGACACTGGTGACCTTGAGCTTAATTTCAAGGTCACTCAAGGTCAAAGGTCATGGACCCAAACAAAAGTCCATATATGACTTCCTGTCAGTGTTCAATAGTAACTATACTGATATCTGTAACCATTTACATGTTAGAAACCATCAGAATATGGACCATTAGAAGGAAATGAAACATTTATAATATTTCAAAAATTCATCAAAAATTCAAATTTATAAAAACTGTGAACAAACTTTGCAGACATGGTCCCAGGGAAGCTACATGAAAATCTGAAATAAATATAACCAGGAATTTCGTCAGATTCACCACTAGCACCAAAAAATAAGAAAGTATGAATGTTATAGAAGGTCCTACCATCATGACTTCCATGAGACTGAACAACACCAACACCAACTGGCCAACAGCCGATTAGTTTAGCTTTATTTTATTTTATTTTGAGCAGTGGGACAGTTGAATTTTCAATCAATTAAGTTAATCTCACTTCAATCAAAAACCAAATGCCATTAAAGCTTCTATTGACCATAAAAAAAAATATTTATGGAGAAATAATTTATGCAATGACCACCATTACGGAGCAGAAAGCCTCAGATTTCAATACAAAAGTCCCTGTATTTTTAATGTGAGTCGGCTGAATGCAGATCTTTTGGTGGGATTAGACTTTCAGACCCTTCCTCATTGGCTTCAGTTCTAAACCGTTGGATCCGACTCAGTCCGACTGGGCCCAACCCGTCATCACGTCCAAATACCGTTCATCACTGTCCCCGACGGTGTGAGCACAGCTTCAGTGACCTTCTCACATTTTGGGATTCCAGCGGGTGAGGGTGACATTATCACCTCAGGCCAGATGCAGGCGACACAGCACCACCTCCAGAGGCTTTGAATGATTCAGAGCTTTGTCACCGCTTTCAACTCATCACAGTTGGGCGTAGACTTCAACAGCAGGGACGTGAAGAGTAAAAACCAGCCCACACCCACATCATGGCTTCAGTGAAATACATGAAACCAGCTCCTACTTGGACTGAATGATAAAGCAATAATAATAATAATATAATAAAACTGTTATTATTATTAGTAGTAGTAGTATTGCTTTTAGCTTGATACAACAGACACAAGTAGAAGAGGAATTAAATCAGAGACTACAGACCTGGTTTTGTTGGTTCCCATTTCAAGTTTTGTTTCAAAGTTTTGGGATTTTTGGATACTTTTTGGGCTCATACCATAAAACTGGTCTAAAACTTCCCATTTTTCCATGAATGGACCTTCAGAATCCATAACCACGCAGCCAAGTCTTTCACAAAAACCTAAGCAGCACCTAAACCATGTGAAAACCCAAGTATTTACAGCCAAAAATAACCTTCTTATTTCTTTAACTTTTACTTTCCAAGTTCTAGGCTTTCAAACTAGCAAGAAATCCTGATTTGACATTGTAATAACATTGATAGTGACAGTCCTGAACCTTTCTAACCATACTGCAGAGCACCACTATGTACCTGCCTATATTTAGCGCATTCCTTAAAACACAAATTGCACAAAATTCCAACCTGTCCAGGCTGTTTGAAGCAACTTGTCACTAATTTAGTGAAAGGAGCATCTGTCATGTTATGAAACTCTGCTCTCGCTGCCACTGGGGAAGCTTGGAAATCTTTAATAATGAGTGTCGGCCAAAAACAACTTTCTGCTTGAGAGCCAGACACAAGCTGTTGGCCTTTTAAAGACAACGGGTGGAAACCAGGAGGTAAAATGTCTGTGCAGAGGCACAGGCTCGTATCCCCTTTATATGGGCAGGGGGCCAGATCTCAGGGGTCTTTAGACACGACTCCGGAGCCGACAGTGTCCAGCTCTTTACTGAGGCGCCACCGCAGGGTCGCGGGGTATAAACGGGTTCTCACACCAGCTCTTCTCAGATAGTTAAAAATGACTCCAACGCCAACACACACATGCAGAATGTGACCATGGTCATGAGTGGATGCTACTGAACGTAAGAGGCCGTTGATTACAGAGACACAGGGCACGGCAGGACGGGACCATCTCAGATGTCAGTCCTGTCCCTGTAGTCACTCACATATCTTTCAAGGGTCATTTTCACCTTATCACTGGGGTCAAATACATATCTACAGGAAAACGTATACCGATGATTGTTTTTTTTTTTTTTCAATCACAATGATGTACATTGTATTATGCTATAAACATCTAAAATTTGGTTTCATAATTAGGGCAGGGTATCATGGCCAATTTCCTTAATCGATTCGATTTTGACTCATAAGGTTCTGAATCGATTGATCACGATTCGATCTGACATCGATTTGATTCAGTATTGAATGATTCAGATGCGTTTAGTGATACCAAAGAACAATTCTGAGCCTTTAACCTGAATATTTGACTACCACAGCCATGCAACTAGGGATGTAATGATTACCGGTATAACGATAAACCGCAGTAAAATTCCCGACGGTTAGTATTACTGTTTAAATTCTAATTATCATAACCGTGTTTGATTACTGCAGTTTGAAAACTCACGGTACGGCACATTTCCTGGAGAAGCAGCATCTATCTATCTCTCTATGAAAAACAAACTAAAACAACTCAAACTCGATATGGAAAATGGTCAAACAATAGCCATAAGGTGCCATCTTTAATGCACATTTGTATGTTTGATGCTTACATGTTAATTTTTTAATGTTTCTGCCAACAAAAAGTACATTGTGCCTATTATTTAATTTGGTTTTTTTGGTGTTTTTTTTTTTTTTCAAAATACAACTTGGTTACATTATTTCAGTGTGTGTATAAGTATAAATACTGCAATAATGATGATAACTGTGATAATTTTGGTCACAATAACCGTGATATGAAATTTTCATATCGTTACATCCCTACATGTAACACATCAATACTGGTATCAATACTGACCAAGAGAAAGGAAATGAACATGAAATTTCTGCAGTAAAAAGATGAATCTGCTCCTAAATAATGAATGGGACAGACACATCATGCTTCTACAGTGGCTCAGAACAGACTTCTTGGTCATCTTTATTCTGTTTTATGGCTGGTGCTTCTAGCGTTAAGGCAGATTACTATCAACTATGGCTGAGTGTGGATCCAAGTAAATATTCCTAGAATGACCGGCTTCTGCGACCCGCCTCGGAAAGCCTCCACTGACCAGACGGTCCAGGTGGCCAGTTCCTCTGCACTGCAGGTTTTAATTTGAGGCCGTGAGGACCTCCTGCTGAGGTGTTTTCCCCACCCTTCCTCTGCACCCCTCTTGTGCCAGAACCGTCGCGAGCGATATTGAGATCCCCGGTCTCCCCCAGGAGCCCACAAGACGGAGCCGGATGCCTCGGCAGTACCCGGGTCAGGAACTCACGGTCCCGCTCTGAAAAATCGATCTCGTCTACTATTACTCGTTAACACAAAATTCAATTCGATTTTTTTTACCCAGCCCTATTCATAATAGCAAAAAATTTAGAAATTAAAGGAGAACACAAAGTTTTATCCAAAAAAGGGAAGCCCCTTGGCATTCGTCAGTCACCAAGCCAACGATTAAGATAAAAATTTACCTGGAGTCGACCTAAGAACACCTGGAAATTTTCTGTTTTGACAAAGTTTTATTTTTCAAAATGTATTACCTCTCTGTAAGTAGCTCAGGCTATAATTGCAAGCATTTTCAAGCACTTAAACTAAAATTCAAGCACTTTCCGGACCTTGAAAACACAACATTAATATTCAAGAATTTTGAAAGATTTCAAGCACCAGTACAAACCCTAAATATTAAAAATTGTGTTGATATATTGGTCAAACGGAGCCAAGACAGATACATTACTCTCTTCAAACCTTCAGTGAATATTTCCTGAAGGTTATTTAGTAAAGGCTTCACACACACACACAAAAAAACTTCAACATTCTTCAGACGTTCTGTACAGATATTCCATTTGAGAACATTCCCAGTATGTTCTTTAACGGTTTCTATAACTGTAACCTTCAGGAACCCCTTAGGGAGCGTCTCCTGAAAGTTCCTGTTTACCAGGATGCTAATTACAACTAACTACACCCATGGTATTCTTAACTCTATATTTAGCTCCATGTTTGGCCGACTGCCGCTTAATATTCTCAACATGATCAAATTATTCAAAACTCAGTCTAGCATTTAGGCGTGGGGTCGGTTGTAGTCGACTATAGGAGCTGTGGACATATAACCTTCAAAGAGGAGGAAGGAAAGTGTTCTTATGTCAACACCAGCAACATTTACGAACTAGCAGCAACAAGACGCTGTTTGATTTAGCTAATGTGGATGTTTACTGAAATGATAAAATGACTAAACTTGTTAAACCTGTGCCAAGTGAAAGCTGAGCCAGGCCTGGAGAAAGGTCTGGCTGAAGTACCGGCCATTCTGGAACCTGTTTGAAAACACTCTCGGGGTTCTTTGTATTTCTTTAAACCAAAGGGAGGGTGGAAGGGAAGGGGAGGCTTGTTTTGGTGGAACATTTGGACCTGGTTTAGCGAGTTCTGGCAGTGAAATCCCCACAACAGGAAAGACCTCACAGAGCCAAGTAGGCCTGGCGTCTTACACGAACCAAATCTCTGTCAAAACATGCCATTTTAAAGTCTGTTGTTGGTAGATTTGAGGTTGTCGTTCCACAAATCAACAAAGGAAAGTAGAGCAAAGAGGTGAAATATCACACTTTCAGGTGTCTTCCAAAAAAGCAAACTCTAGAAGTATTACGTAATGACAGAAAAATCTTGGTTTTCATCTTGTTTGTATTTATACAAAAAATGTCACTTTAGGCAATAATTTTTCTAGCCAAAGATGCAGTTTGTGGTAAAGATATTAAATCCTCCCTTAATTTAGTGTAAAGACAGTTAGGTACCCTTTAGTTTAGAGTGAAAAAGCTCATTAAACTACATGATGAACCTCACCAACACCAAACAACCATTCACTCAACACATTTCACGTCATTCTTCAAGTATCAAAAGCACTATTCAGACTGGATTAGCTTTAAATGGGCACGTGGGCTAATGCCACTTTACCACAAGACGTCGGTAATATTAATGGCCAGTTTGCACGGGATAAGAAACATCAGTAAAACTACCACAAGTGGGAGGGGCCAATCCATTCACGCACCACCATCCCCTCCTGTCGTCATGTGGGTGTGACGTTGCTTCCATGATTTGAATATTAATACTGTCCATCAACCAGATGATTAAGCATCTAGCATTTTTTTACTAGCCACAAAGCCCTGCTATGTTGCTTAGCTTACCTAAACCAACCAGAAGTCCCGTGCCCCTAACAAGTTCTTTCGACCTTCTTTTGCTTCTGGATCACATTTGTCGTACGCCAATTCTGACAGTACACAAGATTTTCCACGCACTTGTCCGACTGTCTACTGGAAAAGTGCTTCTTCAAGAGCCCCCTGCCTTGAAAGTCCGCGAAAAACCACTTGTAAACGGGATACGACGGAATATCTACATACATATTAACTACTGGTCTATTCGCACGGGATTAGTATTTACCTTGTGTCATCTTCCCCAACTTTTTTACAGAAGGTAGAAGTCGCAATAATCTTTACTGACATTGTGCGGTAATGATTACTGACATAGCACATTTGGACGGGACTAAAATCTCGGGCAATTATTACTTTACCCCACGTACCTATGTCAAACTAATCCAATCCGAACAGGGCTAATGGCACAGTACATTTAATTTAGTGTTAAAAACAATCAAGTTCCATTGAGTTTAGTGTGAAAGAACTCAGTGAATTGCACGTATAAAACATGTCATCAACACACAAAGGGTCGTCAGCTCAACACATTTTACTTTGTACGTCGAGAACAAACAAAAAAAGTATCAAAAGAGGTGAAAATGTCAAAAAGTTTAGTCGTGCTGAAGCTGTAGAACAAAGGTGTCAAACAACAGGAGCTGGTTTGGACCCACTGGGTGAATCTGCAAAAAGCAACAATAACCTACAAATAATGACAACTCCAAATGTTTCTGTTTGTTTTAGTGGAATAAAAAGATTCAATTATGCAAATATTGATATTTATAAACCATGCTTTCAGAAAAAAAGTTAATAACCAGAAAAAAATAAAGAATTTCTTTGGGAAAATAAGTGCAATTTTAACAACATTATGCTAAACTTATCTTATTTTTACATGTACATTGCACACAACGTTGCACAAAACATTTAGTACCAGGCAGAATATTGTTAAAATTGAACTTAATGTTTTTTAGAAATTTAAATTACTTCATATTTGTTCAGGTCACTAACATTTTATAGTGAAAGGATAGTTTATAAATGTAAATATTTTCATAATTAATGGGGTTTTTTTTTCATCAAAACAAAGAAAATTTGTAGCTGTCATCATTTATGGGTCATTATGCCATTATTTTACTTCAGATCACATTGGTCTGTACGTGGAATCTGAACTAAAACAAGTTCAAAACCCTTGATTGTTCGTATCTTCAGTGTAATTTTTCCTCCCATGGGCCAGATTGGACCCTTTGCGTGCCAGTTTTGGCCCACAGGCCGTATGTTTGACACCTCTGTGAAAGGCTGACATGGACAGCGCTCACCTCCACGCTCTCGTTGACCTCTATCCCTCCGTCGTTGTCGTCGTCCAGCTGTTTGTGGATGTGGCGCAGGGCTTCCAGACTGAAGCGGTCGGCCTCGCCCATGCATGGCGGCATCACATTAAGACAGGGGTCTACGAGGAAACAAACGGCATCAGGTTAGTGATACAGGTCATGTGATCAGGACGACGACTGCAGGGATGTCAAAGTCGTGTTAGTTCAGGTTCCACATAAAGTTCAATATGATCTGAAGTGGGCCGGACCAGTTAAATAATAACAGAAAAACCTTTAAAATAATGACAAATACAAACTTTTCTCTATGTTTTAGAGTGAAAAAAGTCCAATTACATTATGAACCTTTTTAGAATCTATAAAATATCCTTTAAAAAAGGTGAACAACCATGAAAAACTGCAATTTCTCAAGAAAAATAAGTGTAATTTTAACAATATTCTTTCTCACTTTAGCATTTACACATGTACATTATAACTTATAGATCACAATGGATCTACAAATACACAAAACATTTAATAACAGGTAGAATATATTGGTAAAATTAAACTTCTTTTTCTTCAGACATTTCAAGTCGTACAAATTATTTGCATTTTTTTTGTGAAAGGATAGTTTGTAAATGTCACTATGTTCATGCAATTCAACTGTTTTACACTAAAACAAAGACAAAAGTATGAATTTGTCATTATTTCTAGGTTATTCTGTTGTTATTTTACTGGTACTGATCCACTTTAGATCATATTGGTCTGAATGTAGAACCTGAAATAAAAGGATTTTGAGATCCTTCTTCTACAAATTGATTCCATGGGCCAGATTGGACTGTTGGCGGGCCACAGATTTGACACCCCTGAACCTGAATATCTCAAGTCCTAAAATTGTGACTTAAGTCCAGCCTTATGAGTCAAGTCCCCACATCTGTGTTTAGGGAGGGGGTTTATAACTCACTTTCTCTTAACCCTTTAACCCCTAATGCATCAGCGGTGACCATTCTGAATGTATGATTCACTTTAAATGTTCACGAAAATTCAAACGTTAGCTCAATAAGACAAATATCAAACATGCAGATAGAACAGACCATAGACTTCTGAGTATCAAAGCTTGTGCTTACGTTTTTGTTTCGTTTTTTAGCACAAACACAACTAGAAATTCCACTTTGCCTGGAGCGGGAAATGATCGGACGGGTTGTAAGACGTCTCCTGGCATGTATTCAACTATACTCCGGTTTAATTACAGACGGCAGGAAGGTCTCACGCTCAGGTGTTGGAACCCGCACAAATGAAACCGATGACAACACACGTGCATCGTTACTGTCCTTCACTAAGTTTTATGACTTTACCGGCCTTACATAACATTTGTTTTTGTGGCGATAGTTGAGGAGTTTACCCAACTCACAGGTAGATTTACCAACGTGACTCTGCCCTCTTTCAGGAGACGGACCACGCCCATCCTCCAGGTGTTTGTTCTAATACACATGACGCCGGTGTGAAGGTGGAGTTGTGAAATAAGCCGTTGTTGTTACAGAGTGGAAGTCATTGCTGCGTTTTATCAAGCACCAGACTAAGGATGAGACCTTTACACAAACAATGTCCATAAACATGCACTAATTTGAGGGTTTAGAGGGAATTTACATGAGGAAACTTGAGGGAAACACATGAAAGTGTGGATCACATGTCAGAAAAGTCAAGTGTTCTGTAAAATGATCTACTGTATGAACTAATACAACAAATACCAGGATGTAAAATGAGTTGCATGATACTCTATCTTTGTTGTTTCTCTGATAAATGTAATGAAAAACCACATTTATCAGAATAAAATGCTACTGGAGCCAAGTAAAACTTGTGTTTAATGTATTTTTTCTTTCTTTTCTCATTAATGATGCCTGTTATGGGAAAAACATGGCAATAAAGTAAAAAAAAAAAAAAAAAAAATGAAAGGAGGGGAGGATATTTTTTACAATGGAAACCTGATGCATAGCTGGAACAAAAATAGGAAAAAAAAATGTTATTCATAAAAGAAAATGCAGATTTATTACATCATTTTTGAGACTGGGAGTAATTTCTGCATTTTATCAAGTGGCAGAATGAACATTAAACAGTGTTTCAATGAGAACTAAGAAGAGATGTAACTTGTCCATTAAACATCCAACAATTTGCGGATGAAGAAGGAATTTTCTTGGGAAAACTTGTTGGAAAAAAGTTAGAAAAAGTGCAGCTCATATGATGTTGGAAAAGTCAGTGTCTGCAAAGTGATATACGAACTTCTTCACAGAATACCAGGATGTAAGATGAGCTGCAATGTACTGTATTTCCGTTGTTGCTTTTTAAAATGTAATGAAGAACTGTATGTATCTGGTTAAAATGCTACTGGTATCAAGTAAAAAAAGCTATTAAGTGGAAGTGGGGGAAGGTATTTTAACAATGGAAACCTGACATGTAACTAGATCAAAAAAATAGGAAAAAAAGGACAATATTTGCAAAAGAAAATGCAAATTTCCTAGAGACTATGCAAGGGACAAAGTCCTGATTAGGTCCAACAACTTTTGCCTTTATTAAACATACATATACATCATTGCTGATACACGATCAGCAATGACATATGTATATTCAATATTTTATCCTAGCTTTTGTACATTGCTTACATTTTTTTTAGTAATTTTTGTGATATTTTGTGTGATTTTTTTAATTATAGTCCTATTTTTTTGCACTAACTGTTTTTGCTGCTAAACAAATTGCCATTGTTTCTATAACAGTAGTCGCTTTTCCACTGACCCTAAAATTGCATGAATATAAATTGCGCATAAAAATGTACCTAATGGAAAAACGACAATTTTGCCAAAACTCTTGTTTTTCAATTACAAGTTTTTGCGCTGGCAAGAGGTGGTTTTTCAGGTGTTGCGCAATTAGTATATCAGGCAAAACTGCAATGGAAAGACCTTTTTCTACAACTTAGGTCATGTGAATTTAAAAAAAAAAAAAAAACACATGTTGACAGACATTACAACAAGCAAAGAAGAAGAGTTTTAAAAGAGACATGGTGCGGTATGTGTGGACACACCAGGATACCTGATCATTTTTTTATTTAGTAAGGGATGGAGGGGTAATATATAATAATAATAATGAATATATCTGTAAATCAACACAATATTTACGTTCGTCACCATGTTTATGGAATGACTTCTCGTGTCATCTTGCAGTAACAAATCATCACATTTGTGATTAAATGGAAAAACTGACATTATGCACTTCTGTTTTTTCAACATTTAGTAAATATCGGTAAAGTTTTGCGCAAATGTCCAACGGAAAAGCGACTGGTGACAATGAAGATCTAACCTATTTTACTTTATTCAATATATCATTGTTCACTTCTTCACTTGACATGAAATCTGCTTTGGTTGCACTTATTCACATTTTCTCAACTCTTACACCTGAAATGGAAAAACTGCCATGTTGAGCTTTTTTCCAGTATTTTTTGCACAAAACCTGGATAGAAACACATTTAACGAAAGGAAAATATAATAAAATAACTGAAGAGTGAGTATTAGTTGTTCTGTTGCTATTCAGAGTTATAGATTTTCTTTTATTAGTAAAGATATAAGTAAGAAAAAAAAAAAAGATGACCAGAGTAATAATGTGTAAAGTATGGAGTGATTCAGGGATGTGACGTAAACCCGGTGCTTTATATGTTAGATTTATGGGCTGTGAGTCTGGTTAAAGTGGCGGTCGTCATAACACATAAAGCAGCTCCGGCTGGACTTGGTCGTGTGCTGTTGTCATTCCTCTGCTGTCCCCAGACACCCCCCACCCCCATCCCCACCCCCTCAGCTCCTCTTGTTTTTATCCACTGGGGGAAATGAGCCCATTACTTCCAGCCTCCCAGGCAGCAGTCGGTCGGAGCTGGACTCGACCCAGACGGTCTCGACGGAGCCTGAACTGACACTCATTCAATGCAAACTGCCTCTGAGACGCTTTATAAGGATCCAACTGATGAATGTACATGTCATCCTTACGCAGATGTACACAACTGTGTAAACTCTGTCCACAAATGAGCAGAATGATGGTCTTGAGCTGGGATTTTCTGACCAGTCAGTCATGTAAACTCCGGGCCTGACAAATAATGAAGCTCTGTTTTTCAGACTGAACACAAAGAAACACAGAAGCCGGAACAGACTCAGGTCACCCAAAAAACCAAACAAAAACAGGCCACCACAAAACACAGCAGAAATCTAAGAAAAACACGTCATTCTGACAAAAATGTCCTTGCTTTGTAAGCTCTGCTAAATACGTTTTTGGATGTTGAACATACACAACAGAGTTTCCACTGGTCTACAAGAAAAAAAGAAAAAACCCTCCAAAATTAAAGCAGTTTGAGTCACTAAAACATGTACATTCAGTCCAAATGCTGCTCATCTGTAGTTTCACAGATAAAGTTAATAATCTACATGTGAAATAGTGGGAATTAATGATTGAATGGGTTTGAGTCCAAAGGAATAAAACACTGTCTGTATATTACAATACATTCATTTTACAGGTTCTACATTCCAGAAAATTTAGAAATCTACTGTATAAAAGGACACAAACCAATAAATATGTATAACACCTTATATATATTGAAAACATCAGATAAGTAGCCCTTTGGTTATTTGAATTCAGTTTGTCTTATTAAAGTATGCAGGATTTAGCATACTCAATCTCAGTGGGAAAACTATTATAGATCAGTGTATTGTAAGTGTTGTAATAGTTTCATAGACTTCTGTTGGTAAATAAATGACAAAAACAAAACAAAATGAAGAGAATAATTATATAATAATGAATACAATAATTATAAATGAGGTAATAATCATTTAAATGAGCAAAAATGAAGGAAAATAATGAAATTAATTTACAATCAAATGGAGAGTAATCATCAAAATGAATTGTGTGTGTGTGTGTGTGGGGGGGATCAATAAAACAAACAAAAGTGAATACAATGATCCACAAAATAAACTATACAATAATGAAAAAATGAGGAAGATAACTAACAAATGAGCAAAAAACAAAAACTTGGTATTGTCATTTTTGTCATTTCAAAATTCAATTCATCCTATTAAAGAATGTAAGATTTAAGCACATTTGATCCGAGGAAGATAATAAAAAAATGTAGAGCAGTGTAATATCACATGTATGCATTAACAGCGGTAAATAGAAAATACACTTTTTACTAATATGAAAACATCCTTTCTGATGTCTGTGATAAATGTGAAGCGCCATTTCGCAGCCTGTTAGCTTAGCATAGCATCAATACGTGAAACACAGATAAAATAGCAACTTAACGGAATAAAAGTCACTTACGAACACGTACGATGCCCACATTTAACTTGCTTTGGCCATTTTGAAGAGTTTGTGTTTTGGTTTGCTCCGTTCTTTGCTGAAAGTGACCAAAACTACCGACACCGTCTCCAACGTCGGAGTCATTTTGGCTAAACCTCCGCGGCTAAAAATGATCATATTGTGTTTCCGGTTCATTGAGTCGCGGGACCGGAAATACGAGTTGACCGTTTACCACACGCTAACCTTACGGGAGCCGGGTAAAGAGTGATATCGCCGGTGTTTTTAGTCGTCGGTACCAAGGTCCAACTTCGGACACGACCGTCTTCTCACTGTAAAAACAACGTGCGGCCCAAAGCGTAGAATTTCTAGATAAATTTTTGACTCGGAAACGTTACCCGGAAATACAAAAGTCACTTCCGGTTTAGTAACGATCTTTCAAAATAACACTGAATACTTTAGGTAAATGTTTTTGTGATAAACGCCTACTGGAAGGAACAAGGTTATTTTGTACATGTACCTTCTATGATATCACTAAAATGATGCATATAATGCAACTGAATGCATAAAATAATAAGTTATCATGCTACAATTTCACTAAAATCCATCTATGATACAAATGAAGCTACAGTTAGCATCCCGTTAGCTTAGCATCAAGACAGCCTAGGAAAGAGTCACCTCAATATCAAACACAAAATACACTAACTAAAAACATTTTACTTTTCCAATTTTGGATATCAGTGTCATTATGAGTGTTTTTGCTACCATGTGAAATAACGCTAGCAGTTCTGGTGTTTTGGTTTTCAGTGGTATACTGAAATACATGAAAACATTTAAAATTTAGCGGCCTGTTAGCTTAGCATTTAGATCAGAAACAGTGGAAAACATCTAGTCTAGCCTGATTAACAAAATGAAACCCACAAGCACCTCCAAAGCCTGGTTATGAAATCATTCTACCGTAATTTTGCCCTTTTCTCAACTTTGATTATTATGCATTAAACAAAGCTAAAACTGTTTAAATTTTAGTGTTTATGCTAATTAGCAGCTTTTTTTTTTTTTTTTTTTTTTTTGTATCTTACTGTGAATTCCACTGAACACAAAACTCTTCTGAAAACATAAGCTCATGAATGAGAATAACTATTCTTACATGTGAAGTTGATTAATTATCAATATGTGTAATAAACATTAAACTACATTACCTACATTTGGTAGCTTAGCCATGAGCCACCAGGATGAAATGCTAACTCAGTTCTGTTAAATAAAAATAAATAAAAGTTACCTCCTTGTACCTCAAAATCCCAGTTGTTGACATGTTTTGCACACTTTTCTGCAGTTTTCCCATTTCATTTATTAATACTGAACAACATATAGATCCCCTTGTTTCATCATTACGCAAACTAGTGAGCTAGCTTATTACCTTCTTTGTGAATTAAATGACTGACTTTTTATTTGGTTAAAAAAAGATGGTTTCATGAGTTGACATATTAAAATATATATGCTTATGTGTTGAGCTGACTGTATGATGCTACATTTAGCTAGCATTATCTTAGTTTTGTTAAAGACACTTAACGTATTCACGTATGCACCTTCGTAGTTTACATATTGAAAAATTTAATCTTATTTCACTTTTTTAATCAAACTAATACTTATTTCTTTCTTTCTCAGCTTTGACTAAAGCTGTTTCATTGGGCAGTTTTTTTTTTTTTGTTTTTTTTTTTCACGATTAATCAAAATGTGGCTATACATTCAAATAAATTCCGTAGAAAAAGACTTTTTTTTTTCAGAGTGAGCAACAAAATCAAATGTATTTGAACAGCATTTGTAAAGAACAATATATATAATAAATAAATAAATAAATAAAATAAAATAAATAAGATAAAGTCAGAGGTCTAATCAGGAATCAATACATTCAAATTTTCACAAACAATCAAGGTTTGTTTGGTTTTTACATATTTCAGTCTTTTTTCAAGTTTGTTATTTCATTTATGTAAATTAAGAACAGTGGGTGGTTTTTCATAAATCTACATCTGTTTATATGTTTCACTGCTGTTTTCATGCTAATTGGTAACCTAGCATTGCAGCTAATTTTAAAACAAAAGTAGATTAAACAATATGTTAATGTTTTGTTTTGTTTCTTTTTGTAGTACGCACTGTTCTTAATGCCGAAACACTTGCAAGAAAGTCTGTTACTATTTTGGTACAGCATTGACAGTAAAATTAAAAAAACATATCCGTGACAATCATTAGCCAGTATTGTACATGTGAGAACGTGGCATTTTCCTCCGGTTTTTGATGTAAGATCCGTTTACTGAAACAAGACTTGACACGTTATAGTCTTGCCATTTGGCTTCTGCAGAGGGAGCAGAAGAAGACATCTGACTGGACCGAGGCCCGGGCTAAGTTTGGACGAGTGGACGCTGGGGAGGACGTCCGTGTCGAATGAACTGTGGGAGTTCTGCGGGACGGAAAATGTACATGAAACAGTAGCTACAGGAGGTTGGATAACACGGCGGCCATTTGTTTTGGTGTTAACAGATACAGTGGAGGCCGTTTAACTCTCATTAGTGTCCATATGTGTTGTGTTCTGACCGTGTAAACACTGAACCGTTACATAAAAACTGTGCCGGAACAACTAATACACACAACGCTGCTCTTTCACGGCGACATTATCTCTGCAGCTTCCTGTCAAAAACCATCTGATCCTTGACAGCAGGTTACATAATGTATTTGCTTAGCTCACCAGGGCAGTTTACATAGGCTGTTGTTTGCATACCATGCATATCTATTTGACTGTTGAGTTATTTAAACAGGCACAAAACTCAAATACTTCACTTGTATTTTACATATTCTGCTTGCACGTCTTTCCACCAGTGGCTGTTTAAGTTGTTTTCTTGTTTTGCAGGGATGTCAGAGCTGATGAAAGCATTTATTTTTGTCATTGTTGGTTTCTATATTAGTGTCCCAGTTCTGTTCTCCACGTGTGCACGAGTGACATATCTTCTAAAGCTCATACATGAAACGCTGTCATTTACTGACAGTATTTAGGCTGGCCCACCTGCTGAGCCGCCCTCATATCTGACAGCACCGTTTCCTCACCAGATGGGCTTTGTTTTTAGCATGTTTGAGTATGTTTTGGTGTTATGATGATGAGCCATGTGACAGGAAGTGGCCGCCAGCGACCCCGAGCGTTCCGGGGGGAGCACGCCGATGCAAAACAGCCCAGAAGAGCGGTCCCGAAAGATGACAAAATTGGAAAGCACTGAGTTATTTTTAACCGGAGTTGACAGGAAGTGAGCGCTCGACAATGGCAGAGGTCTCCCTCACTGAGCGCGATGTTAAATACACAAAACGCAGCAGGAAAACACAAGCAGGAAGAAGAGTTAGGATCATTTACTGGGTTGGGACTAAGAAAAGCTGTCACCGAGGGTGGCAGGTTGGGATCAAAAGAAGCTGAAAAGCAAAGCGCTGAAGCTGTCAGAGAGCGGTTTTAACGGCGACGCAGACGCTCGGAAAAGTTTGAACACGTATAGAAATCATTCCTGTTTCTTGACTTTTCATTATTGCTTAATTTATCCTAACATTATTTATTGTAATACTGTTTGGGTGGTAACCTGTCCCACTTATCTCAATAAGGTTCTCCTCATTCACAGGTGTCAAACATGCATCCGGGGGCCAAAACCGGCCCACCAGAGGTTCCAATCCGGCCCACGGGATGAGTTTGCAAAGTGCAAGTTAGGGCATCAAACTCAAAAATAATATCATAATAACCTATAAATAATGACAACACCAGTTTTTTTCTCTTTGATTTAGTGCAAAACACATTAAATCATGAAAATGTTTACATTTACAAATTATCCTTTAACAATAAAATGTGAATAACCTGAATTATCTAAAGAAAATTAAGCACAATTTGAACTATTTTTTGCCTGTTACTAAATGTTTTGTAACTTTGTAGATCTGATCTGTAATGCACATGTGTGAATGATAATTCGAGGCATAATATTGATAATAAAACTGTACTTATTTTTCTTAATTTTTTTTTCAGGTTATTCACAACCTTTTTGTTTGGATAATTTGTGAATGTAAATACTGACATAACTGAATGTTATTTTTTGCACTAAAACAATTTGGAGTTGTTATTATTTATTGGTTATCATGCTATTTTTTTACTGGTCCGGCCCACTGCAGATTAAACTGGGCTGAATGTGGCCCCCGGAAGAAAATGAGTTTGACACCCCTGTCCTAATTCAAAACATTTTTTAAGAATGATCAGCTTTTCTAAGAGACTCCACTCATCTGCTCCTCTTTTCAGATATTCAAACTTCTCTCAGTTTTTGATGTGAACGTTTCCCAGATCTGTGTCTTCATGTCCAAATATGGTCACTTCACTCATATTCTTCTCAAAGTTTTTCAGAAGTTCTTTATGTTGTCCTCTGTTATTCACAATTATCCTACGCGATTTTCAAGCAAATTTTATCTTCCATACTGCTGAACTTCTGTCAGTCAGTATTCTCTAAAACACAGGTGTCAAACATGCGGCCCAGGGGCCAAATCTGGCCCACCAAAGGGTCCAGTCTGGCCCTTGGGATGAATTTATAAAATACTAAAATTACACTAAGATATTAACAATCGGGGCGACACGGTGGTGCAGTGGTTAGCACTCGTGCCTCACAGCAAGAAGGTCCTGGGTTCGATTCCAACACCAGTCGACGGGGGGTGGGACCTTTCTGTGTGGAGTTTGCATGTTCTCCCCGTGTCTGCGTGGGTTCTCTGGCTTCCTCCCACCATCCAAAAACATGCACAAATAGGTTAATTGGTTAATCTAAATTGCCCATAGGTGTGAATGTGAGTGATTGTTTGTCTCTATGTGTTCAGCCCTGAGATGAACTGGAGACTTGTCCAGGGCGTACCCCGCCTTCGCCCCTATGTAGCTGGGATAGGCTCCAAGCGACCCCCGTGACCCTAGTGAGGATAAAGCGGGTTCAGAAAATGAATGAATATTAACAATCATTTTAGTTCAGGTTCCACAATCGAACCAGTTCAATCTCAAATGGGTCAGATCAGTAAAATACGACCCAGTAACTTACAAATTCTCATAACTCCAGATTTTTGTCTTTGTAAATGTAAATATTTTCATGTATTTACACTAAAACAAAGTATAATTTCACATAAAAATGTGAACAACCTGAAATGTCTTAAGTGAAGAGCAATTTTAACAATATTCCACCTATTAATAAATGTTTTGTGTATTTGTAGACCTACTGTGATCTGTAAGTTATATATAATGTACATGTGTAAATGATAAACTGAAACATGATATGGTTAAAATTACACTTATTTTTTCAGTTGGTTCATGTTATTCACAATGTTTGAAAGGATAGTTTGTAGATGTAAACATTTTCAGACTGTGATGTTACTTTTTTCACTCTAAAACATAGAGGAAAGTTTGGAGTTGACATTATTTCTATATTATTATGATATTTTACTGGTTCGGCCCACTGCAGATCAAATTTAGCTGAATGTGGAACTGAACCGAAATGAGTTTGACATATAAAATACCGTGGACCAAATCTGTGGAATAATCTACAACCTGAACTTCAATCAGTATTTTCTTTATCACTGTTTAAAAAGCATCTGAAAAGGACTGGAATTTATGAAAAATGTGAGGCTGTATTATCGTTTCATTTGATGATTTGTGATGTGATTTGCATTTTTATTGTTTTTACTTTAGTTTGTTAATTCAGTTGTATTTTTATTTATTTATTTATTTTCTCTTTTTTTCTCTGTGTGTTGTTCATTTCTGGGGAGGTATTCATAAAAGCCTTTTTTGGCTTCTAACCTCTCCTGCACAATAATGTTACTTGTTTGAATGTTGTTGTTTTTAATTTTCTCTTGCTGTTTTTATGATGTGCAAAATAAATAACTAAATAAATAAGCATGTGATTAGGACGCTTCAGTGTGGGGAGTGTTACTGAACACTGTTAAGTAGGTGACGGGAGAAGAAGAAGAGTCGGATGTGTTTACGGCGACCCTGACCTTCAGCGGCAACAGGCCGACTGACCAATCCAAACAGACGCCCAACGCCGCCCACGACAACGACAAGACACAGGAGTCCTGCTGGTGTTTAGTTCCTGGGATTATTTTAAGAGCAAACCTGACAAAACTGACTCTGACACTAAAACAGGTGTCTATATATAGTCACACCTCAGAGAAACAACTGCTTTTACACCTGGGATTTCTCCATTTAGTTTAGAATAATAATAATAATGTAGATTTCATGCATATTTTATTCATAACTCAAACATTGTTTTGTCTGATTGTAAATGAGCCGCATTCGATTTCTGATTTTGAGTCTGAAAAGTGGTTTTATTTGTCACTTTTTAATTTTTCAGTGCAAGATGGAAAACAATAAATTATTTGTGTGCAAGAAATTCAATACACAAATCAATTTATTTTAGTTTCCCCTATTTATGTGTGTGTGTATATTTAATTTGCACACTTATTTATGTGTATTTCTTTTAATTATTATATTGATAATGTATTGTCTGGTGCATATGAGATACAGACAGACAGACAGACAGACAGACAGACAGACAGATAGATAGATAGACACATATATATATTTATTAAATATATTTTACATATGTATAATTACTTTTTTCTGAGGGCTCTCCCCATGGGATCAGTACAGTTCTATTTTCATCGACACTTCCTCTAAATTTATGTTCACGTACACAACCAGACATATGTCCATCTGACTCTTAAAGTATTGAACTCCTTTACAAACTACCCTAACCTGCTGAAAACCACACTAATCAGCAGTTCAATGCCACTACTGAGCCTTTTGTGGAACACGTGCACAGGTTCAGAGTGGTGGAACAACACAATCACCTGGACAACGAGACCGTTTGAATGTCAGGAGGCTGATGTTTGAAGAGACGTTCGTTAATGTGTGAAATAAATAAAGAGGAACTAAAGGAGACGGAAGTTTTCGGTTTGACTTCTCAGAAGCTGTAAAGTAAAACTACTCCATCTGAAACATATTCAAGGACATGTTTCCTTGTTCCCTGAGACACAGAGTTAAGATGTGTGATGGAATTTATGCCTCTTTGTCTCATCTCCATCCCCCCCACACACACACACTGCTGCTTTTCTACTGAACCTACTGGGGTGTCTTATTGCACATGTAAATAAGCAAAAGTCATGTGTTCTGTTGTATAAATGTCAGATGGAGGTGGGATGTAATAAGTTTTCTTCTTCCCACTCCTTTTTGAGCAGTACATATTGAATTTATTTTATTACTAGTGTACATGGCAATTGTTATTTTGTCTTGATCACCTTTCTTTATAAATGTATTTGCTCAGATATTAGTTCCTTGTACCAAGGTTATTATCGTTAACGGTAACTAACGAAATGATAAAAACTAGAATTGAAAACATCTTCGTTAACTGAAATAAATAAAAACTATAATTAAAAGAAAAAACGATAGCTAACTGAAACTGTATTGTGTGCTTATAAAACTAACTAAAACAGATAAAAATGACGGTCTGTCACTTGTGGTTTCCAGTCGTCTTCTGGTCCCCACTCTACCTGGAAACATGGAGACTAAAGTTGATAGAAAGCAGCAGAGTCCTATCTGGGATTTATGTGAATACAATGGTGAAAAAGAGAAAAGATATTAAAAAAAACTAAAACTAAACTAAAACTAAGCATTTAGAAAAAAAACTAAAACTAATAAAAACTAGCAAACCTGCTCTAAAAATTAATTAAAATGAACTGAATAAGAGAAAAAAAAAGTCAAAACTAAGTAAAACTAACCTAGAATGAAAAATCCTAAACTATTAGAACCTTGCCTTGTACACATAAAAATGTTAAAATTTTTCTTCTGCTCAAAAAAAATGAATGAATGAATGAAATGAAATAAGCAACAAAAGCTGACTGCATGTTCCTGACTAAGACCCTGTTCATACGAAGACGGTTTCGGTCGTATCCGTTAAAGTTTTGTACCGAACAGGTCTTTTGTCTGTACGAACCACCATTTTCAGTCACTGAAACCGCAGCTTTCTGAAACCGGGTCCAGAGCGGATACATTTGAAAACAGCAGTTTCGCGTTTTCGTCTGTACAAACCAAACCGTAACTTTTCTAAAACGATGATGTCATAGCCGCCCCCCCCCCCCCCCAACCTTTCACCCCAGAAGCCAGATGCCACTTCACAACAACGGCGGACTACAGAGTAACGCTGGTGTGACTGGTTTATTCCCTCTGGTTAGTGTTTTGTGGTTGGTGGTGCATGAACCCAGTACACTGTGGTTCATGTGGAGGCAGTCTGCATTTATTTCACCTGGATAACAGGATCTAAAACAGTTAGCACGGATGCTAATCTGTGCCCTGTAACCAGATTTATGGGGGGCAGCTGTGGCCCAGAGGGCTGGAGGGTTGATAGATTGTTGGCTGATGTGCCCTTGAGCAAGGCACTTAACCGCCCATTTGCTCCCCGGGCGCCTGCGATGGCAAACCCGCTGCTCCTAGTTTACAGCGTGTGTTGTGTATCTGTGTGTTCTAGAGACGGGTTAAAAGCAGAGGTGGAATTTCAGTATGTGGTAAAAAAAACTGTACTATATACTGACAAAAAAGGATCTTAAACAAATTAAATAAAGAAATAAAAAATCTGTAGAGAAATGAAAACAGTGCGGGACAGACAACAAAACCAACACTTAATAATAGAAGAAATAATAAAATTCAATATCAAAATAAGTACAACTTAATAAACATGGATGATATAAATAATAAGAAATATTAGTAAATAAATGTACAAATACAGAGGATGAGACAGTATTCCAAAGGGCAGAGCTACAGACACACAGGGGGTTTACACATGGACACTACTGGGGGACTAGGGATGTAAACTACCCATTAATTCATGAATCATTAGTTGGTTGACCTTATCGATTAGTTAATGATTAGTTGATAAGCGGTGATTTTCCTGAGAACCTGAATTTCTCTTTCAATAGAGTTAATAAGAATAAAAGCTAAATATCGTTTATATACTTCATGAAAAAAGCATGTCATCTTCCTTAATAACTGATTTAATGAACCATTGGATACAGAACAGGTAACGACATTTATGGAGCAGAACTAAAGACATTCTGCAGAGAAATTCAATACAATAAATGGATCTGAAGAGGGGCAGTTTAGAAGAAATGGGCATTTCTGACTTGGCATCACTGACATGATGGAGCGAAATGTTATTTTTGTTTAATATTTGCACATTTTCTGCTTTAAGCAGAAACCTGAACAAAAAAAAGCTTAAAATAAGCAGCTTATTTTAAGCTTTTTTGTTTCTTTTTTTTTCTTGCTAAAGAGCTTGGGTCTTAGGTTAAAGAAAATTTGAAATTAAAGAATAAATTGCTTGATTTTTTTAAATTTTTTTGCAAATGATGAATTGCAGCAGTAAGTGATGGCTGATACTGAATTAAGAGGTTGAGCTTACAATTCTGTTAAAGAGGCAGAAAATATAAGATTCTTCTTCTTCTTTCTGCTGTTTTTTATACATAATGTGGTCGATGTACTGACCTGAGTGACTGTAAAAGCAGATTTTCTATTTCTGCATCTTTCTCTTTTCTTACACAAACATCAAATGTAACTGTAAAAAACCCACAGTCTAGATGGGAACGCTGTTTAAGTGTTGAGGTCAGAGTTTCCTGATGCAGATAAAACTGTCTCTGAAGGACGTCCTGATGTGGACACACATGACATCATCCACTCAAATACCTGCATCATTCAACTCATTTCCTGTAAAAGGAAGTCCAGTTACTGGTGGTGATCTCAACAACGTATGGTTTCAGGTCAGATTAAATCGATATGAGCTTCATCACCATCGTCGAGGTGTTCTGATACCGAGACCACGATGAACCAGGACCAGCACCAACGGACCCATTGTTTGTTTGTTTGTTTGTTTCAGTTCATTATCTGACTAGTTGATTATTGAAATATGCATTATCATTTTTCATGCTGGGTCAAATGTTCCAATGTGCATTTTGTACTCACTTTTTAGAAGGGTGTCAGTGTAGTAATTTAACTTTTTTTTTTTTTTTTTTAATCAATGTGCTGATTTTAGTGGATGGGTCAGCATTTAAAAAATCATGCAAAAATGAAGAATTTTGGAATTCTGACCTAAAACACTAAAACACATTGTGAAAAATAATGACCTTTTATGACATGAAGTGTAAAGTGTGCATAATACGCTCACTCTGATACCTGAAGGTTAATGCATGAAGCCGTGTTTGGTTGAACATAGACGTATTAACAGCCTTTTTCCCTCCATTGCCTCATGTTGTCTGGTCTTGTAGGCCTTAAAGTGAGGCAGAACAGCCCCCCCCCCCCCCCCCCCGTCCCCCCTCCCTCTTATTTCAAGCCTAATCTTGGATGAAGAGCCACATTCAGTGTAAGAGTATCCGTGAGCCGATGGGTGTGGAATGGAGACGGTAGGATATGACGGGTTTGACATGCGACCCCGTTGAGGTTGGGACGGGGGTGGGGTGGGGGTGGGGGGGTCGGATGGGGGGTGTGGGGGTTGATTGGACTCTTCTTACACGCAACCTACTCATGATTTCTTGGTGTCCTCAGCTATTTCCTGCTCTCACACAAACATTGTCTGCAGTTCATACACATCAGACACCGAAGACAAAACACACAACACTCAGACGCTCTCATGTGACCGTGGGCGGCGGAGGCGGCGGCGGTCGAGGCCTCGCCAACCAGGATACGGTAATGAGGAAGCAGAGCGAGTCAGCAAACACATGAGCGCTAAGAGTTTCACCTGTTCACATTTCAGCCTGACAGTAACACACACTTTATGACGCTCAAACAACCACCAACGCACGTCGGTCGAAGCATCACCAGGCGCATTTTTACCCCAGAGTTAAAATGTGAACTTCGCTCGGTCATAAATAAACGTTACAGTCGCATTCTGGAGTGTTTTTAAATGCCCCAACGACACAATAAATGTCAAGTAATGCCTTCAGTTCTTATTAAATGAATCCATATAAGCCATTTACTGTTTACTACGTTCTACGTCCGACTCATTTCAGCCAAAACTGCAGGTGTGAAATTCCTCCAGAACCGAAAAACCAACGTTAAGTAGGCGATCCAGGTCCGGTTTCCTTGGTACCAATTCCAGGAAATTACGACAGCTATGAAAAATGAGCCACAACAGCACATGAGGAGCAGGACGTAAAGTTTTTTATTAGAACTGTGGTCTGAGGGAGCGATGAGAAGATCCCCACGGCATCGGAGAACCTCCTAAAGTGGCTTTAGTTACGAGTATTCACCTCGATTCAGCAGAATATGAAATACAGAGTGTCGATTAGACCAGTACCATCTAAAGTGGATCAGACCAATTAAATAATAACAGAATAACAACTACAAATAAGCGTAGTTTCTGTGCATTTTAGCAGTTTTTTATATAACCTCTGAACACCCAGGAAAGTGAGTTTTGGCTTTTTTTTAATATTAAACAATTGCCTTGATTGAAAACAACATGATGCAACATAACGATGCAGATTTAACACATCACCATAGTGGCATCGTTTAATTTTGTTTTTTTCTTTTAAACCCATAAAGATCCAGTGCTACTTTTATGTCAGCTCTAGGGCTGTGTATCGGAAAGAATCAGGCGATACGATACAAATCACAATACGAGGATCATGATACAATATATCGCAATATATCATGATACTGTTAAAAAGGTAATTTTTTGTTTCTTTTTTAAATGATTATTTCCTTGAAGAATGGAATTACACCAGAAATACGCACAAATACTAAACATATTTTTATTTGATCACAACAGGATCTAATGTTATATCACAAAATGTTCCTGTGTTCAAACTGAAATTCTATTTTACAGACATTACAGTTTAAGATCCTGTTCAAATGTTCATATTCTGTTAGTTCAGAACTAACATCATCAATCCCAACAAAGGAACCAACATCATTTAATAAAAGAGTGTTAAATAATAATAAATAAAAAAAAACAATTAAAAAAAAACAAAAAAATAAAACCAAAAATGAACCTCCACAATATCTGCATTTGAATAAATACCTAAAAATATTGATACAGTACTTTTTAATATCAATACAGTATTGTGAAATGAGATATTGCGATATATGGCAGAACCGATATTTTCTTACACCCCTAGTCAGCTCCCAAATGAATTTTTCCTCTATATTTAACCTTTCTTAAATGATTTATCACCATTTATTATAATATTATCTGCTATATTTTGCATTTAACAAGTGAAAATCAGGTATTCATGTAGATCATGTCGATGTTCATTAAAGCTCAGTTTAAGGTTTCGGATTATTATGTTAAAAACAGAGAAAAACTGAAGAAAAATGGACTTTTTCAGCAAATATATATCATTAACTGAACATAAACCTAGTGTGAGATGAAAATGACCTTTGACATCTTCAATATGGCGGAGAGCAACAAGGGACTCATGGCGAAAGATAAACAATAGGGGTGTGCCAAAAAATAGATTCATATAAAAATCGCTATTCTTATTTACTCTCTGCCTCCGTTTTGTACATGGGACGTCCTGAGGTCATCCCACAGCTGGTTCTGGAACATGCGCATGCGCGATAAGCACCAAAACAAAGAGGAAACTAATGGAGGAGGCAGGGCTAGCTAGTGGGTTAGCGGTTAGCTATTAGCGCTTAGTGCAATTAGCAGTTTGCGCGATTAGCGGCTAGTGCATTGACACGTCATCAAATCACATTAAATAACATGTGAAAGGACGAAAATGCGTACCTATAGCACACCAAATGCAATAAACTGGCGTCACATATAACGCAATTTCATGAGCTCAGTCTGTCAGCGGCATCAGCCAGAGTTTAAGGACACGGTTCCGAGTCAGCCACCAGCAGCAAACCAACACACGCTGCTGCCTCACCAAACTCCTGCCAAGCACAGATAAATGTTTAAAACTTAGTAAATGTGAAACAGACATTTGAAGGTCTGCGTTTGTCATTCTGTCTTGCAAAGCAGACCGGAGTAGATCATGAGGATCCTTTGCACACCTACAGATTAAAGCAGAAATCATTATGAACAAAATCGTTTTGAATCGAAAATCGATTTTGAATCGAATCATAGCCCCAAAAATCAGAATCAAATCCAATCATGAGATAGTAAAAGATTCCCTCCCCTAATAAACAATGCTTTATTCATGTTCTGCTGCTAAGGGACGATGTTACACATTTATAGCATACATAATTTGCAAAAAGAAAATGAACACGTCCAAAATTCTTTTGCCCAAGTAGCGGGTAACGATAAATTGAGTTTCAGCCAATTTTCATTTCGCTACGACAACAAAATTATTTGAACACAACGAACTTGTAATTCTGACTTCACAAGTGGAAAGAGTCATCTTCCCAATAGCACCTGAAGGCAGCATTATTTACCTGGTAAAAAATGAAAATAAAAATAAAAATCATGGAAGGTTTGGGGTTTGACAAAGTTTTTTTACCAGGGAATTTTGGTGGGAACATTCTGGGATCTGTCAAAATCCAGGATAAATGAGAAAAGTTCCTCCAGTGGAAACAAGGTTAACCTCCTCAGACCCAGGACATGCCAGCACAGTTCCAGCTTCTTTTGTTTTTATTAAATAAGTGCCTGTATTGGACACATCATGATGCAACAGTTTTTTCAGTTTTTAAAATTTTTATGGAATGTCCTTTGTGGTGGACAGCTTTCTTTTCTTTTTTCTGTATAAAGTTGTGACACTCTTGTCTACAAATGTGGACAGAAAACCCATAGCTGGATCTGAGGAGGTTAAAGTGAAACCAAAACAAACCAGATCAGCTGTAAAGAACGTCCTGGTTTGGACTTTGAGATGGAAAATAAAACCAACAGGTTGTTCAATAATAACATGAGTTCATTATTCACTAGTTTTAATAGTTGTTGTTTATGTATATATTTCCTTCCTTGAGTTAGTTATTATTTGTTTATTTATTCACCAGCACAACTAAGAAAGGCACTGGTAAAAGATTCTATGTGTATTTGTATGTGTATATATGTATAAACGTATATATGTGTATATGGATGAATGAGTGTGTGTGTATGTGTGTGTGTGTGTGAATAGATATATAAATATAGAAGAGTAATGTAAAAGGAAGAGGGACATATATTATTAATAATACTGTAGGCAGAGGGGGTGGGATTAAATAAGTTATACTTCTTCCCACCCCTTTTTGGACATGTAAATGGAATTATTGTGCTTTTCTTCTGACAAAGGTTGTTATGATTCTTGATATTTGTATTATTATGTATGTTTTGCAAGTGCATGTATGTTAAATTTCATTGCATGTTCAGAATAAATCACTAAATCACTAGTTTTTCTCCATTCTGGTGTTTGATAAAATCTCCTTTTACTGTGATATTTCCTGTTTCTGTGGGTTTGGACTCGTTCGTCCCTGTTCAGGTCTTCTGTCTTATTATCCGTCCATGTCCCTCCATCCTGGTTCCATCACCTTTCTACATCCAACCTCAACGCCAGCAGTTCATCAGATCTGAGTCTTATCTGCTTTCACCAATAAATGACGCATACTTTGACGACCGGCCAGATGCCGCGAATATTCCTGTAAATACCCGTGTTCTACTGATAACCTCGGAGGGTTTCGGTCCAACAACCTTTGCTCCAGAAGGACGTCACATGTCCCGACCTGCCTTGTGATTACATCTGTCTGAGACTCTTACAAATATAGCTTCAAATATCCAAATTGCATTGCATTCAATAGACCAATCAGATGCTTTAGATTGTGTGAAAGGCGGGGGAGGGGTGGAATGTGATGTCAGTGCGTAACAGACTTGTCCTGTAGCCGCTGCCCATATGGCAGTGTCATAAGTCAAGCTGACGGCTCAGTATTAAAGGCAAGTAAATAAAGCTTCTGGAGAGTCTACCATTTCAGCTCATCAGCAGCCATTAATAAGACACAAATATCATTAGGCCGGTCCGAATGCCAACGCCGGAGCCCAGCGACGGGGCCGCGGCCGCCCAGAAAAAGGCAAAGTGGAGGAAACTGGATCCGCAAAGTGTTGGACTGTTATTCTCAGTTTGCACAAGCTGTCAAAAGGAGCACGACACGAGTTCACAATAATAGAAAAAAAAACAATAAAAAAACAAAAAAAGGACAGTTGGACAGTTTTTTAACTGAAATTTAACCAAAGACCAAAGAGAAAAATGTGTTAAAAAGTCCGAAATTCAGTTTCATCAAACCTGCACATACTCTGATTATGTATTTAGTGTATTGTTTTAGTATACTTTAATGCATTTTAGTGAAGATTCTATGTGCATTTTGGTAAATTTTAGCTAAATTATATGGTATTTTTGTGTTTTATTTTAGCATATTCTAGTAGAGCTGCAACCGATTAATCAACTCAAAGTGATCCAAAAAAACCATTCAACCACAGTTCTCCTGAATCAAAGCTTTGTTTCCTTCATTTCTCTGCTGTTAAACGTTGGTTCCACTGTTGTGTTTCACACGGACGCTTATTGTGACGCACAAAGAAGCTTCAATTCAGGAAAACAGCCATAGAAAATTTCCCTTCAATCAATTCGAGTCGATTAATCGAATCGTGAATTTTTGCATTCACTTCAAGCACCTAATCGATTAATCGGTCGCAGCTCTATATTCTAGTGTATTTTTGCATATTTTTGTAAATTTTTTGTGTATTTTAGCATTTTTTTCTTGTACATCCTACTGAGACACAGGAAAATAAAAGTTTTGGCTTTATATATTTATTTATTTATTTACTTACTTACTTACTTACAGGTATTTTTTTTAGATACATTGTATATGTATATTTTTTTATTATTTTTTTGCAATTCAAGTTTTTATTGGAGTTTTCACTTGGTACATGACAATCATACATTGTTGCTTAATGTTAACAAACAGGGCTTTTATACATAAATCTTTTTTTTTTTTTTAAAGAACTTCCATGCTTTGTACCATTTTTGATACTTTTCACTGTATATTATTTTTAATGTAATTAAAGCTGTGAAACTTTTATAATACCCACAGACAATAGAAATACACTGGTGGGTCTCAGGAGGATATTAAAGCTTTGTTTCATAGATGTGCATTTAATCTTATTTAAAGATGTGAATGAACGGAATAACTTTATAATAGGAACTGTTTTCATATTTCTAACAAATATTTCTTTGCTAAGGGGAGATAAATGACAAACTAAATTAGTAACATTATAATCAGTGTTGACCTAGAATTGTGCAACCATGCACCTCTACTGAAGGTCAAACTATTTAACAATTAAAATGAGGAAATATTGGTTTTATGTGGGACAGGTTGGACACAATGGGAGGGGTTGGACGGTCGGTTTGAGAAACATGTTTGCATCTTGAAAATCCTGCTGTTGTGACATGAAAATATAATTACAAGGCTTAAGTTCAGCTTATGTTAGAATGTCTGCAATGTGGACGGGTGAGTCCGCCAATAAGAAAACACAACCGAAGAAAAACAATCCTGAGTACTGTCGCATTTCTGCAGAAGTGATGAGGAACAGATCTAAAATTTAAAAAAAAAAAAAGAAAAATCAGCCCATTATATATATATATTCATACAGAGCTGTCTGGTTGTTGTTTCTGCAGGTATTTTAATGGTAGGAGTCACTTCCTCTTGTGTAAATGTTACAACAAAACAACTTCCCCTGAAACTGTCTGTAAAGAAAACATGCGTACGCACGAGGATGAAGAAGTGGAAGTAAATTAATATATGAGTGTATGGAGTTACGAGGGCTGTTCAATAAGTTCATGGCCTCACCCAGAAATACTGGTTGTTATAATACAGGATGTTACATTCTTTCGTGATGGGATAGTGATGCTTGAACATCGATGGACCAAGTGCATTGCTGTAAATGGAGATTATGTTGAAAAATAAAATATAAATTATCAGTCTGTGTTGTTCTGTTCTGGGTGAGGCCATGAACTTATTGAACAGCCCTCGTAGATCAGTGTCAGCAGAAACAAACACTAAACACCACATGTTCGTCTTATGTGTCTCACATATAAATATATCCATACAAGAAGTGCATGTATGTTTTCTATTTTGTGTTATTGTTACATTAGGATTAGAGTTTTAACAGCATACATGAGTAGGACTGAGCAATATGGCCCAAAATGTCGATTTAATTTAATAAACACTAGTGGTTTTTCCATTGGACATCTGCTCAAAACTTTACTAATATTTATTAAATGTCAAAAAAACGGAAGTGCATAATGTCGGTTTTTCCATTAAAGCACAAATGTGATGATTTGTTTATTTATTATCATGAGATGACATGAGAAGTCATTCCATAAACATGTTGACGAACGTAAATATGGTGTTGATTTACAAATATATTCATTATTATTATTATATATTACCCCTCTATCTCATACTAAATTAAAAAATGATTGGGTTTCCTGGTGTGTCCACACACACACACACACACCATGTTTCTTTTAAAACTCTTCTTCCTCTCATGTTGTAACATCCGTCAACATCTGCTTTTTTTTTTTTAATTCACATGACTCTAGTTGCAGAAAAAGGTCTTTCCATTGCAGTTTTGTGTGATATACCATTTGTGCTACGCCTGATTTCCTTTAGGCAATTTTTTATGTGCAAGTAATATTCGCATAATTTGAGGGTCAGTGGAAAAGCGACTATCGACTGGCAAGTGTGTCACTGAGTCTGAACAAGTTGTATTCATCCTAAAGTTAAATGCTATCTTTTTTCTTTTTCAGTTCCAGACGCCTGTTACCACCATTAAAAGTATGTGAACCCTTTAAAGTGTTGCTTCGATCATGTGCAGGTTCACTGTGGAACCTCAGACGGAACCATCGAACAGATAAAAGCCTGTAAGTCCTCTGCCTTTGACCGGACACCGAATGGGCTTTGACCTGCAGCCGTTTCCACGGTAACAGGAGTAAACCCGGTCCACCTAAACCTCCTTAACGGGCATCTGTAATCCTCCACTTCAGAGAAAAAACACAGCAGACAAATGGAGCAAAACGAGCTCAGGCCCAAAGGACTCATCTGAAAACTTCCAGAAAAGGAGACGCTCGTCCAGTCCCAGCGTCCGAGGAATGTTTCAGTTAAAGACGGCGTGTTCCGACCCAGGCGGGAGGAAGGGAAGCACACGGAGCCGACGGCAGGAACCCAGGAACACAAGGGCCAGGGTTTCAGGAGTTCTGCCTGGGACCTGGGTCAGCGTCGATGGAAAACCAACAGAACCACAAAACTACAAAAACCAGCCAAACGTCTTAATAAGACCGCTCACATGAACATACTAATGAACTGGTTATGAAATGCCAGATTATGAAATTTAATGATGTGGTTTACGAGAAAATAATGCAAATAATTAGGGATGTAACCATATGAAAATTTCATATCACAGTTATCATTATTATTGTGGTATTGTTGAAATGTGGTCAAAATGTTCAAAAAGTACTTATACACACAATGAAATGATTAGAAAAAAAACAAAAAACAGAAACAGCAACAAAAAAGCACATAAAATAATAGGCACAATGTACTTCCTGTTGCAGAAACATTCAAATATTAACATGTAAACATCAAAAATACAAATGTGCATTAAAGATATGTAATCATGTGTATTTTTGCACAACTTTTGTCTACTTTAGTATGTTTTTAGTGTATTTTTGCAAATTTTTTTGTATATTTTAGTGTATTTTTGCTCATTTTAAGTATACTTTAGTATGTTTTTAGTGTATTTTTGCATATTTTTTGTATTCTTTAGTGTATTTTTGCATATTTATTTTATACTTTTGGATGTTTTTAATGTGTTTTTCCATATTTTTTGTATATTTAAGGGTTTTTTTTGCATATTTTTAGCGCAGTTTAGTATATTTTTAGTGTATTTTTGCATATTTTTGTATACTTTAGTGTATTTTTAGTGTAATGGTGTGAGAAACGTTTGTATTTGTCATTATTTCTAGTTTATTCTGTTCTTATTTGACTGATTCTGATCCACTTTAGCTCACACTGGCCTAAATGTGGAACCTGAACGAACATGAGTCTAAAACAGTGAATGCCAAACATACAAACGTGCATTAAAGATGGCATCTTATTGCCATTGTTGGACCATTTTCCATATCAAGTTTGTGTTCAAAGTGTGGTAATCAAACACGGTTATCATGACAATTAGAATTTAAATGGTAATACTAACCTTTGGGAATTTTACGGCGGTTTATCATTATACCGGTAATTGTTACATCCCTATAAATAATGTATAAAGCCAAATTAAAGTGACTCCCTGTCTGTGTACTAAGGTTCTTCTCAGCACGAGTCTAAATACGATTTGCGAGTTGCCTGTAAATTTGTTGAACAAAAAGCTAAAAAAGAGACTAAAAGCAGATGTGTATGTGTTATTGGAGTTCAACTATGGAATGACTGCAGCGTGGATTTAAGAATGTGGAGCCCATTTTTGATATTTAAAAAAACGGTACATAAGGCAATATTTGAAAGATACGATGTAATAAGTAAAAGGTAAATAATGTATTTTTGACTCTACATTAACCCTTTCATGCATGAATTATGAGAATCTTAATCTAGATTTTTTATTTTTTCCCCCTGAGTGTTTTTATTCCTCTTTAGGCATGAAAATAAAACAATGTGACTGAACACATTTTTTATGAACCTATTTTTTATGGAGTTACAAAAAAGTCCACTCAACTGGACACCATGTGTTTTATTTATTTATTTTTTTTATTTAACCTTTATTTAACAAAGTAAGTTTGTTGAGAACTGATTCTCATTTACAATAACGACCTGGCCAAGAGACAGCACACCAACAGAATGAGGAGACGCACAGGCTGCATATACGAACGACATTTTTGAAAGAAACAAAGAAACATGCATTTGCTGATATATTGTGTGAAAACTACGAATAAAACCATTTTGAATGTTGCTAATCTGATGTTTTCTCACATTTTAACATACTATAATACTAGTTATTACTCACTCAGATAATATGAAAAAAAAAAAACACCTTTTAGTTTAGCAAAAAACTGTTAATTGCAGTCTAGTAACAATTAGCAATTGGTTTCCACTCAAATATGTTAGTACAGATCAGGTTTATCAAGAACAGGAAATTTGCAGTAGTGGTCTGAATGTCAGTGTATGGGATGATGCATAAGTGTCCACTGTGTTGGCTGATATGGAACTAAAACAACAAAACCCATGAATATGTAAGAGAACAGCTGGAGAAGAACTGTCCACTGGAGTGACCACTGTGCATGAAAGGGTTAAAATACCATTAATTTGGTCGGTTAAGTTTTCTATTTTTCTGGTTTAGTTTCACTTTTTTATGTTTTGCTTGTTTGTTTGGTTGTGTGCATTGTTTTTTTTTTCTTTTTCCTCCATTGAACGCTGGGTAACTGAATGTGTTCTGTAGGACAGCATTAATCTAAGCGTTCTGCTTCTGCCTGGGCCTTTTCAGTCGCTAACCTGTTGGTAATGTTTGGAGCGTTGACACTGGTTGGATTATTATGGGATGACTGAATAAAGAATTTCATCATCATCAAAAAACCCAACAGAAACAGGAAGTAGAACCAGAACCACTTTAACCTGTTCAACCTGGACCGTCTGTTTCCAGTGGGAACCATTTCAATGTAACACAAACCTACAGAATAGCCACCAGCAGGAGCTTCACTCAGATCAAACCCTCTGATCCACATGATCCACATGATCCACATGATCCACATGATCCACATGATCAGTGAAGGAAACATGAGAAAAAACCTGAACAACCGCAGATTCACTGGAAAACATGAGAATAAAAGGAGAAAAAGGACTGAGTGAAGGTTAAATGTGGGTGTTACAGGGTTAACGTGGACCCGTTCAGAACCTCAGGGGGCCCGGATCTAAGAGGGACCGTGGTCTGGTTTTGTGTTTAACCTGGACCCCGTCAGGTCCAGTGGGGCTCAGATGTAACAGGACTCCGACCCTAAAGTGGGTCAACGTGACCTGGATGTTTCGAGCATGAAACACTTTAATATGAGCCTGATGGGAACCAGACCAGGACCAGGACCAGGACAAAGACCTGGACCGGGACCAGGAGAAAGACACAGACCTAGAACCAAACAAAGACCTAGACCCTGACCAGAACAAAGAACTGGACCCTGACCAAAACAAAGACCCAGACCTGGATCTGGACCAAAACAAAGACCTGGACCTTGACCAGAACAAAGACCCGGACCTAGATCTGGACCTGGACCAGGACGAGAACGAAGACCCAGACCTGGACCCTGACCAGAACAGAGACCCAGACCAGGACCAGAACAGAGACCAAGACCCTGACCAGAACAAAGAACTGGACACTGACCAAAACAAAGACCCAGACCTGGATCTGGACCTGGACAAAGACCTGGACCAGGATGAAGACCCAGACCTGGATCTGGACCAAAACAAAGACCTGGACCTTGACCAGAACAAAGACCCGGACCTAGATCTGGACCTGGACCCGGATCCAGACCTCCATGAACACGTGTTACCCTCAGGTCAGACCAGGGCCTCTGTTTTGATGTGAAACCCTCCTTGGGTCCACCTGGGGGGTCTGTGGGGGGTTTGTGGGGGGTCCTCAGAGTCCACCTGTTGGACCGCACATGCTAGCATTAGCATCAAATTAGCATCAAGTTGATAAAACAACTGGACCAACGGTTTTAGAACTGCATCACATGTTTGTGTTCAGGACGCCTCAGATAGAAGAAGAAGAAACAGAAGGAGAAGAAGAAGAAGAAGAAAGGAAGAAGGAGAAGAAGAAACAGAAGAAGAACAAGAAGAAGAAGAAACAGAAGGAGGAGGAGAGGAAGAAGAAGAAACAGAAGAAGAAACAGAAGAAGAAGAAGAAAGAGAAGAAGAAGAAAGAGAAGAAGAAGAAACAGAAGGAGAAGAAACAGAAGTAGAAACAGAAGAAGAAAAAGGAGAAGAAAGGAAGAAGGAGAAGAAGAAGAAGAAGAAGGAGGAGGAGGAGGCGAGGAAGAAGAAGAAGAAAAAGAAATGAAGAAGAAACAGAAGAAGAAGAAAGAGAAGAAAAAGAAAGAAGAAGAAAGAAGAAAAAGAAAGAGCAGAAGTAGAAGACGGTGAAACAGCAGCAGTGGTTCAGTGGTTTGTCTGTAAATGAGTTTGTTTTTTGTTCAGGTTGTAATAAAATTGTCAGTGGAGACGACGGACAAGAGAAATCCACACCATCAGCCCCCCCCCCCCCCCCCCCCCCCCCCCCCCACACACACACACACACACACACACACACACACACACACCGTCACGTGCCCCTGGTCCAGGGAAAGTCCCTGAAACCAGAACACGTCCAACGTCTAACTTTAAAAACACATGAACACGACTGATGAGACGACTGAACAGACGAAAGGACGATAAAAACAACAACATCAACACATTTATTTCACACATGTGGAAACCCAGACTTATATAAGCCATACACAAGAGGACAAAAGTATGTGGACACATTGAATCCAGGTGTTTGTTTTCTAACAGGGGTCTGGGATACAAAACAATAAGGACTAATGTCAGAATATAGGTTTATATTATGGGATAAATATCAGTGCATCAGTTAGTTTGGGTTCAATTATCCTCTTTGTTTGTAAAATGACTCAGATGGAACTGCGGACATGAGGCAGAATGTTGGAAATCTGACGGACGAACAGTCACAAACCAACCAGTCCTCAGAAGAGTTCAGAGCAGAAAACGCCTCCATGAAACCATCCAGACAAACAAACGGATGGACGTTGTATTTATGCTGTAAACGTCTAAAATTATGTTTCATAAAAGCAAACAGTTTAGAAACTAAAGGAGAACACAAGGTTTTATCCAGAAAAGGGAAGTCCACCTGAGAACGCCTGGGAACGTTCTTTTGTGACATAAAGTTTTATAGATAGATACTTTATTAACCCCAGGGGAAATTCAAGTTCATTTAAGTATAAGTTGTTTTTCCAAATGTCCCACCTGTGTAAGTAGCTCTGGCTTGAGTTTATATTACACATAAATGAATAAATAAATCACAGAGTTAGAATTTTAAGCACTGTCAAACACTGACACTAAACTTGAAGCACTTTTCGGACCTTGAAAACACATTGAAATTCAAGCATTTTCAAGGATTTCAAAGACCCGTACGACCCCTGTAAATCAATCAATCAATTTTATTCCAAAATTATTACAAACAGTCAAAATCGACAATTCATTTACAAGATACATTTTGGAACAGGACAACTAAACATGTCATAAGAGACATAATGACATAATTTACACTATAATCTTTAATAAATGATGTGTTCCAAATAACTACAAACATATTTTTAAATATTTACCCATCTATAACGATGTTTTATTTCATTTCCTTTTCCTGAGTCGTATTGTGGTCAGCATATTCCAGTATTCTCCGATAATTTAAGAGTCAGACAGGGGGTTTTATCCACATAAATACAGAGCTGACATGACTCGTCCATCAGTAAACCCAGTCCTGTCAGTGGATAAAGGTGCAGATTTGCCGTCTGTTTGGATCAGGTGTTGTCATAATGGTTTTTTCCGTCTTGTATTGTGTGTCTGTCGGCCTCGACCAACACCGTCCGCCGTGCCAACAGCGGATCAACACCTTTAAGGCAGTCGGAATGGGACAACAATAGCCCCCCCTCCACACCACCACCCCGCTACCGCCGACCCCTCCATCCAACACACTGACCTACATCCACCGCCGTCAACTGAGCGCGCTCACATGTGGGCGTGGATTCAGGAACGTAAAACAAAGACACAACGGCTTCATCTGGTCTGAAAAAAACTCCAACACAGAGAACGGAAACGCCACCGGTGTTAATAAATAACACCAAGTGAGCATAATATGCACACTTTACACTAGAGCTGAAACGATTAATTGACTCAAAGTGATCCAAAAAAATCCTTCTACCACAATTCTCCTGAATCAAAGCTTTATTTCCTTCATTTCTCTGCTGTTAAACATTGGTTCCGCTGTTGTGTTTCACACAGATGCTTATTGTGATGCACTAAGAAGCTTCAATTCAGGAAAACTGCAATAGAGTATTTCCCTTCAATCAAATCGAGTCGATTAATTGAATCGGGAATTTTTGCATTCACTTCAAAAACCTAATCGATTAATCGTTTCAGCTCTACTTTACACTGTACGTTATTAAAAATCTGATTATTTTTCACAGTTTAAGTCAGAATTCAAAAGTTGTTCATTTTTGCATGATTTTCACAATTCTCACCCATCCACTAAAATCAGCAGATTATAAATAATGTTAAATTCCTACACAAACACCCTTTTATTTATTTAACATTTGATCGAGAGCACAAAACATAATAATGTGTATTAACCAACACTGGTGT
This sequence comes from Sphaeramia orbicularis, assembly GCF_902148855.1. Lineage (NCBI taxonomy): Eukaryota > Metazoa > Chordata > Actinopteri > Kurtiformes > Apogonidae > Sphaeramia > Sphaeramia orbicularis. Next base: position 44,241,894 of record NC_043974.1, on the reverse strand, counting down.
TAATTATTGACATATGACAGGATGAAAATAAATAAATAAATAAATAAGTAAATAGATCTTATTCCACTGATAATGTCCAATTTATGGTTTTAAATGACTTAGTAGAACAACGTAGACGAACTTCTACAGAAAATCACAATCATTTATATGAATATATACAGCTAACACTATAGACATACACTTTGATAAACAATACAACAAAACTTAGTTGAGTAACTTCCTAAGTCTTAAAAATACTATGATTCTGTAGAATACTGTCTTAGTATAGTCATAATAAATATCAATAAAATTATACTGACGTTTGAGTTGATTTAATGTCATTTATGACATTATTTTTTATACTGTTTATTATTATTATTATTATTATTATTATTATTATTATTATTATTATTATTATCATCATCATCATCATCATCATCATCATTATTATTATATTACTGGTTATACTTTTATTCTATTCTATTGTATATTTGTGTTGATAGTGAAATCTACTGAAAATGAAGTTAATAAAATCCAACCAGTCAAACTACATGGAAATAATGATAAAAAGTATTTGTTTTCATACAAGTGAATTGTAAGAACCATCACAAATATGCAAAATAATCATGATTATTTCACATAACTGCGATGTGACAGTTATGTAATACCTGTGACGGGTCTATTTACCATCAGGAACATGACGTTAGTGTCAATTTCAGATGTAATTTATGGTCCGATGAAAGAAAATAAAATATGGTTGAACTCATGAAATAACTGGAGCAGGATTTATTTGGTGCAAAATAAGTGGAAAAAGGCAAATCATATTATATCAAGATAACACAGATTAGAATATTTCTGTACAGAGTATTAATGATCATTCTAAATCATATATAAACTGTGAAGTTAAAGTGTGATTTCCGTGTTTTTGATCGTTTTTTACTTTTCTAAAATATCATCGAAAACAGTGATTATATAAAAGCGCAGGTTGGTGTTAATGTGATTTCTTGCACATTTTTAATCACATGCAACAGTAAACTGGAGTTAAGCATCAATATTTATAATTTCTGCTCTTCTGTGAAGTCAGTTGTGAGGTGCACTAGTGTTTCCAGATGCGTTTCCGTGGTTTCCTTCAGACAGATGTTTGGAGGTTTTAGGAGAGTTTTGCTAAAGTTAAACTTGTGCAGCATCCACTCATTTTTTTCCTGTTTTTCTGGCTCTTGAAGGATCTTTTCAGTACAGTTTGTTCCCGTCACAGAAAGGAAATGGCTTTGCCTGTTGAGTCGTCCTCCATAGAAGCAGGACATTATGACTCGGCCCACGTTCACACTGACATTCTGCTACTATTACAAAAAAAAAAAAAAAACAACCCAAACGCCGCTGTAACAGACGCCTGGCTCTGCTCAGCGGCGGAAGTCTCCAAATGCAAATCTGTGCCTCCCTGTGGTACTTTAACTCAGCGCTGAGGATAAGCAAATGTCCAGGCTCTTTTCCAAACAAATCCCCTTTATTAATGCCCCCACCACAGCCAACGTCGCCTCTGATTTCACTTTAGAAACATTTAGGCCGTGAAGTGTCGCAGTGTTTGTGTTACGATGACGAGTGTGAGGCGGTTTGTTGATGTGATTATAACAGAATGTGAAAACTGATTTATGATTGGATTATTTTTACGTTTTCAGAGCCAAATCTTAAAACTGTCCCCTAGCGTGACTCTGAAACACAGTTCAATCAACTTTACATCAGTTATCCTGTCACTGCAAACTGGTGTCATTTTCAACATTTCTCAGATGACGATATAATTTAACATTGAAGGTTCAATATGTAACATCTGCTAATGCTAATGTGTTTGAGTTGATGTTAGCAAACTCTACTTCTACGCTAGGATTAGATTATTTTACATTTTCTGGGACAAATCTTTAAAAAAAAATAATAATAATAATAATCACAGTTCAATCAACTTTCAGAATCTATTGAACCATAACTGGACTAATTTTCAACAGTTTTCACATAAACAATAAAAACATAGTTTTTCATTAATGTTTTCATATTAAAGGTTCAATATGTAACATCTGCTAATGCTAATGTGTTTGAGCTGATGTTAGCAAACTCTATTTCTATGCTAGGATTGGATTATTTTACTTTTTTTTTTTTCAAATCTTTAAAATAGTGTCATAGCGTGACTTTCAGAATCTATTGAACCATAACTGGCCTAATTGTCAACACTTTTCACATCAACAAGTAATAAAAACACAGTCTTTCATTAATAGTTTCATATTAAAGGTTCAATATGTAACATCTGCTAATGCTAATGTGTTTGAGTTGACGTTAGCAAACTGTATTTCTATGCTACAATTCGATTATTTTACATTTTCATAATTATTTTATTATTATTATTATTATTTAAAGCGTCATTGTTATAATAAAATATAATTATTGTGTCTTTTTTCATTCAGTGTATATTAACTCTAGTCTATAACTAAACATAAACAATAGTAACGAACAAAAATGAAAAGAAAAGAAAAAAAAAAACAACAGAAATTACTGATAAACAAGGAAGGAATGTACAAATCCGGTCCTATCTAATATCTGAGGATAGTGTTAAATATCAGATGTAAGTGTTCGTTCGTTATCCAGCGGTGAACGGTTTGTGTTTCTCAGATGGTTTATCATTACAGAAGAACTGCATGTTCTCTGCAGACGAGGGAAGGGCTTTGTTTGTTCAAACGCCAAACGAGTAAATAAAGAAAAACCATTAAAACAGGAGACGACCACGTTCACATGGGCCAGCTGACTCCGCCCACGTTCACATGGGTCAGCTGACTCCGCCCACGTTCACATGGGTCAGCTGACTCCACCCACGTTCACATGGGTCAGCTGACTCCGCCCACGTTCACATGGGTCAGCTGACTCCGCCCACGTTCACATGGGTCAGCTGACTCCGCCCACGTTCACATGGGCCAGCTGACTCCGCCCACGTTCACATGGGTCAGCTGACTCCGCCCACGTTCACATGGGTCAGCTGACTCCGCCCACAGTCCAATCAGCATCTCGGAAATGACCCTTCATTACATCCACTGATGAATCCAGTGTCTTTCAGTCCAGATAAAGCAGGTTCACAGATGGTGAAAATCAGTCCTTTCTTACATATTTAACCCTTTCTTGACCTTCATGAAGAACCTAAAACATTCATCACCTGTTTTTTCTAGATTAATCCATCATTTAGAGACGTTTAAGGGTCAAAACACAGTATTTGAAATCTCTCTGACAGGTCATTTTAGAGACAGTTTGGCAGATTAGTGTTACTAAATGACTCACATTTTTACTTTTAACAGTGATGAAAGTGAGGAAAGGAAAAAAACCTGAACTTTTCTGAGCGTTTCATTGTGTGTGCTCTTAGGTGCATTCTGGTGCACTGTGGGAGCAAAAACCTGTAAAGCATTAAGGTTCAAAATTAATGTAAAAATACATCTCACACAGGAACAAAGCTGGTTTGCTTGTCTTCTGGACGTACTGCGACAGAAAATGGCCCTTTCTCTCAGTTTCCTGGAGCCAGGACCACTTGAACGTCTTTTGGATTCCTGCCTCACACTTCAGTAGGACCATGGATTCTGACATGATTTCACTGAATATTTAGACCAAATACATTGGTGGTAAAATACTCAAAGCAGATCTGCCATCTTGTCTACAGAGACACAAAACGGACCATGTGTCATCAACGGACCAATCAGAGCTGTCGATACAAGTTCTGCGTTGTAAACGAGCATCTCATTGGTCGAGACGAATGGAGATGAAAGCAATATGGCCGCGCCCATGAGATGGACCCAAATAAACATAATTTACACTTTTCTCAGCGATTTATGCGTAATTTTCTGGCTGAAATGTTGCCAAACCAGACGGAAATGATCTGGACACGTTTAATTTACCGGAACATATGCTCAGTTTACAGAAAAAAACAGATATCAGGCAAAAACCGGAACACTTTCATCACTGTTTTAAATTCATTTTTGCTTTAGTTGGACCATAAGGGATTATCCAAAACAAGGAGCTACTCTATATTGAAATAAATGTTGGAATGGAAATAAATTACAGTTGGCTCTCTGACGGGACATGACTGTGTTTAGACCCTTAAAGGACTTCATCGGACACTTATTCACTGATGCCCTTTTTTAAATCCTCACCTCCACCTTCCCTTTAACACCGGCTGGTTTTTGATCCTGACCCACGAGGGAGCGTCCTGATCCACCAAACGGCCGACACCCCCACCCCCCAGGCCCCCACCCCCAAACCCTCACAGCATGATAAATGTCAGCTTTGAACCCTCGGCCGACTCCACAACAGAAACCTGCTCAAAAACTGAAACCAGACTGAGACACCACGTTTCAGACGAAATCTGCAACATATACAGATTAAAACATATAAACTGGGAATAGGTTCATATTTATCTAATCTAATTTTATTGATATAGCGCCAAATCATAACAAAAGTCATCTCATGACACTTCACATATAGAGCAGAGAACCCAACAGAATCCTCCAGGAGTAAAAACTAGTGACAGTGGAAACAGTGGAAGGAAAAACGACCAGTATAAACCTGGAGCAGAACCAGACTGAGGAGGATGGACGAGTGACAGGAGCAGAGAGAGGGTTAAAGAGAGAGAGAAAAGGAGGAGAGAGAGAGAGAGAGAGAGAAAAGGAGGAGAGAGAGAGAGAGAGAAGAGGAGGAAGGGGGGGGGGGCACATGGATGCAGCTGATCCACAGAAAACTGAACTAGAACTGTCAAAAGTAGATCAGAACAACTAGAATAAATGTACATGACTGTTCATACTACTACTAGAAATACAAGTAGTAACAGTTAATACTACTACTAGAAATACAAGTAGTAACAGTTAATACTACTACTAGAAATACAAGTAGTAACAGTTAATACTACTACTAGAAATACAAGTAGTAACAGTTAATACTACTACTAGAAATACAAGTAGTAACAGTTAATACTACTACTAGAAATACAAGTAGTAACAGTTAATACTACTACTAGAAATACAAGTAGTAACAGTTAATACTACTACTAGAAATACAAGTAGTAACAGTTAATACTACTACTAGAAATACAAGTAGTAACAGGGAATGTACCACTACAGAATGATGAAACAGGAGACATGATGTCAAACTGTCCATTGTGTCAGTAGATGGTATACACATGAGGTTTGCCCTGATGTTGACATGGGGGGGGGGGGGGCTGTGTCTCAGACATGGGGAGGATGTAAACTTCAGGACACATCATCAGTACTGTTACCAGTATGGATCCTGGACTCAGCGGTCCACCATACTTGGACCAAGTCCCTGGACCTCAGGTTTGTTCTAGTTCACCCACTGAGGTTCAGTCTAACACTGGAGGGGTAAGTACAAATAAGACAAACCTCTACCATCAGTGGAACTGTGTGATGAACACTATCACAACTATTATACACACACACACACACACACACACACACTATTAATATGTACAGGTTTATGCATATAAACTGTTAATACGCACAGATTTTTTTTACATATATACTGTTGATAAAAAAAGGAAAACAGAACCTGACCCTGCTGTTCCCTTTGTCGTTCTGGACACACAACAACTGGACGCCAATGCCGGTGAAAAGTCAGATGACCTTTACCAGAGTGGACTCATGTTTACAGACACTGTGCTGGACCACCACCGACCCACATCCACCAAAGTCCAGTCCACCCCACGTCCACTAGAGTCCAGTCCACCCCACCGACCCCACATCCACCAGAGTCCAGTCCACCCCACCGACCCCACATCCACCAGAGTCCAGTCCACCCCACCGACCCCACATCCACTAGAGTCCAGTCCACCCCACGTGGCCCTTTTAACAGAGGACAACAGGGTCTTTGTCTTATTAATCAACATACGTTCATCTCATACAGTGGTTTAAGACTCAGACAGGCTTTGAAAATCAACACTGTGATTTAACACTTTGAATTAACACTGTGAATTAACACTGTAAACACACTCCGTACTCTGAATGTGACGCCCTGTACGCAGAAATAAAAGATGAGGCTCTGGTTCCAGCCCCAAGGTCAGATATTAGAAAAACTCCGGGTTGATGGGTTTATTTGTAGCGCTGCTTTGGGTTTTGCTGCCATCACTCCATTGGTGTGGAGGTGGGTGTGGTCACATGACCCAAAGATTGAGTTACGTGATGGTTATAATTCACTGCATGGACTCAGATTCAGAACTAAATGTATTAACAGTCGTATGAAGAGACTCCGGGTCCACAACTCCACTGAACCTCAGCTAACACAGGTTCAAAGCTACACCTTTGGCTAATGCTAATGCTAATATGTACCCATGACTTTTTATCAACATGAACTACTGTTAGTACAAACTGATTTCTACATAACAATTGTTCATATGCACAGATGTGTACATAAATACTATTAATACATACAACTTTTTGCATATATACTATCAATATGTACAGATTCTTAATACATCATAATTTTTGCATAAATACTGTTAATACATATGCCTTTGTTGCATATATACTGTTAATACATACAAGTTTTTGCATATATACTGACAATATATACAGATTACTTTTAACGTAGAATTTTCATATATATATTGAAATACAATATAATAATACAGATTAATACATACAGATTTTTGCATATATACTGTCAATACATACAACTTTTGGTGTATAAAGTGCTAAAATATACAACTTTTTATATACATATTATGAATACTTACGTCTTACGTATATATAGTTAATACATATAGATTTTGCATTTATACTGTTACTATGCACAACTTTTTGCATATATATACTGACAATATGTACAGATTACCGTTTTTACGTATGATTTATTTTCATATATATATAGCGTTAATACATACAGATTTTGCATACACATATACTACCAATATGCACAGATTACTCTGTATTGCTCTCCTAATACAATCTATACCTTTAGCTAATGTTAAATGCTAATGCTAGGTGCTCTACAGGAATATAAAATGAGTTCACCTTTAACCTTTTTGTGACCTTTAACGTGTTCTAAATAATACTACAGACTTTTGGAAACAATAATTTGTCGTATCTCTGTGATGCAGTTCTCACTAAAATAAAACAAGTTGTCGCATTTTATGACGAGCTATTAATTCAATTCAACAATGCCAGGTGATTTGAGCCATAACAGCAGGTAAAACCGAAGAGAAAACCGACAAAAACCGGATCAAACTGAACCATGGATCGGTTTGTTTATAGTGTGAACACATATCAGTTACACAAAGTTATTATCGCTAATAAACTGCAGACAACGCAAAGACAACAACAACGAGCTGATGATGATGATGAACACCCAACCAATAAAACTGATAAAGTCCACGAAGACGGAGATTAAAAAAGCTAACAAGTGTTCAGAGAACACAAACTTCCGCCAAGTAACCCTGAACGGTGTGCATGTGTGGATCGACTATTTCTGTTTAAATTCAACAGTTTCCAGGTTGTTCCATACAGCAGAAAAAGTTGAAGCTTGGTACCAGTCATGTGTATATCAAATTATATTCAATTCACATCAATATTTGTTGAGTTCTAATTTTAAAAGTGTGGTAAATGGGATTTTCAATGTTCAATGTAAATGTCCACAGAGTCCACATTCCACAGTGGATGTGGACAATTTAGTTCCAGATACAAGATATTGTTCTAAGCTACAGGTGGATCCAATTGGAGGCTAGTCGGAGTTGTTTTGAATTTTTTATGAATTTTCAAAAATTGCTCAATGATGACAGATTGGAAAATTGTAGATGTTGTGACCTTGCTGTGACCTTGAACTTTGGCCTACTGGGACCAAAATGTAATGGGTTGGTCCCAGGGCCTAGGCCTATCTGTGGGGAAGATTTGGGAAAGATGGGTGGAAGAGTTTTCCCGTAAAGTTGCTAAAAAAAACAAACACACAAACAAACAAACACAAAGCAAAGTGATCACAATACCTCCTTGTGGAGGTAATGAACCGAAGCACATTAGAGTCGAAGTCAAACAGCAGAAGTTCCTGAAACATCTGAGTTCAACTGTAAAACCAGAGCATTAAAGGTAGTAAATCCAAACCAACAGGAAACCACAGGAGCAGCTCAGTGATCCAAACATCTACTGAACATCCAAAACAAACACCTGCTTCATCCAGTCAACTCCCAGTAACGACAAGAAATGGATCAAACTGTGGGTTCATGTCCTGAAAGTGGACAGATGTGTGCAGGTTTGACCGTCTGTCCTGTTCATGGGTTTACTGTCAGTTCATCTGATGGAACTGTAGAAGCAAAGAAGTTCAACCAAACCACAGTGAAACTACGAAGAAAAACCAAACAGCAGCAGAAGAATCAGAAAGAATGGAAAATACTGGAGTAATGAAGTTCCCAGCCTGTTTACATACACACCAATACTCCGATCATTATCCGATTTCTGCAGTTATCTGATTATTATTGATCATGTAAACAGGATAATCTTGAGTTGGATCAATGACAGTGGATAAAATGAACAGAAATGACTAAAAACCTACAAAATGATAAATAATGTGGAAAAGATAAGCAAAAAATTCACTAGAATGAAGGAAAAAAGAATAGAAAAAGCAATAAAATGAATAAAAACAGCCAAAGCCATGAATAAAATGCACAAAATGAAAAATAAATCCATAAAATAAGCCCCAAACTGAACTAAATTGTTGGGGGAAAAAAACAATAAATAAAAACTGGAAACAGTGATTCACCAGTAAAACTCATGGAGTTGGATCAATGACAGTGGATGAAATGAACAAAAATGAATAACAACCTACAAAATGATAAATAATGTGGAAAAAATAATCAAAAAACTCACTAGAATAAAGCAAAAAAGAATAGAAACAGCAATAAAATGAATAAAAACAGCCAAAGTGATGAATAGAATGAACAAAATTAATAATAAATCCATAAAATAAGTCACAAACTTAACAACATTTTCAATTAATAAAAAATGTAAACATTGATTCACCAGTAAAACCCATAGAGTTGGATCAATGACAGTGGGTTTATGTGTAAAGGTCACTTTTTCCTCAGTTTTCTCTGTTTCTGATAAAATAACCCTCAACTTCAGTCTGAGCTTTTATGAACATCCACATGATCAGTGAATTAAATACAGGAAAATACATAATTTACACTGAAAAATGCAAAATACAGAGGATAATATTAGAATACATGGTGATAAATTACATAAAAAAAGGTCAAAAATAAAGAAAAATTCATTTGGGAACTGACGCAAAAGTAGCTCTGGGTCTTTATGGGTTAAACTTCTGTGATTTTTACATTAAATTCAGATCATGTCCCTTAAAGATCCGTGGCAACGATTATTATCAAACACAGTTTAAAAATCTGCACAAAATACAACATGAACCAGGTTGAAGCGACAAAAACTGACTGAAAAAGGCCTTTTGACCAGAAAATACCAGACGAGTGAACCCTGTGGACAGACACTGAGGACAGAGGAAGTGCATACTGTCGGTGGGTTCAGACATCCAGTGAGATCATGTGACCTTTTACGTTCAAAACACACCTTTAAATGGGTTCAAACCGAACCTGAGAATAAAAACACACTCAAACCATCCAGAAAAAGATGAAATCAAACTGGGTTTGGTGCTTTTTTCTATTGATCTGAAGTGAATTAAACTGAGGACACGAACCAAAACTTGACCTTGAGAGAAACTGTTTATGGATGATTATGTTTCTGGCTGAGTCCTAGTGGTAACCACGGCAACGCACTAACCCTAACCCTAACCACTGATTCACTAGTAAGACTCATGTTGTTGGATCAATGACAGTGGATGAAATGAACAAAAAATGAAGAAAAACCTACAAAATGATAAATAATGTGGAAAAAATGCACTAGAATGAAGCAAAAAAGAATAGAAAAGGCAATAAAATGAATAATAATACAGCCAAAGCCATGAATAAAATGAACTACATTGATAATAAATCCCTAAAATAAGTCGCAAACTGAACTAAATTTTAGGAGAAATAAACAATAAATAACAATAAATGAAAACTGGAAAAATGGATTCACCAGTAAAACCTGTCTAGTTGGAGCAATGACAGTGACACAGGGTTTATGTGAAACCCAGGACACGAACCAAAAACTTGACCTTGAGAGAAAAACTGTTATGGTTGATTATGCTTCTGGCTGAGTCCTAGTGGTAACCACGGCAACGCACAACATCCATCATCCTCATCCTCATCTCTATTCTACCTGTGGCTCATGTCTGTGTTGTGTAACGAAAACCATCTAATGCACATTAGAGTCAGACATGAAACATGACTGTCAATAGTTGGGGGGGGGTGTGTGTGTGTGTGGGGGGGGGTGTCAGTAATATGCTGCAGTAGATAATAAAGGGGGGGGGGTCACCTGTGGCCTCATTATAACATGATCCACTGATGTTTGTGACGAAGCTGCATTCCTGTCATGTCATGCATTTCTACACAGAGGATGAGGAAAGGGGGGGGTGAGAAAGAGAGAGAGAGGGGGGGGGTGTCTGCCGACTGAAAATGCATCACTTTCCATTAAGCCCCTGCGCAGGGCATTCCTCGGCTTTCCCCGAGAAAACCACAGAGGGGGAGGAGAGAGAGGAGGAGGAGGGGGGGGGGATGCGTAAATAAATGGGAGACACTTGTATCTGACATGGTGTGGTGGTGCCAGTGGGGGTGGGGGGGGGGTGCCAGTGGGGGGGTCTTACCTGTTCTGGCTACATTGGCTGCATCCGCCGGTAGGTGAGTGGAGCCGGTGCACTCGGAGCCCAGTACCGCATAGATGACGAGTCCACGGAGCAGGAGGTAGAGCACCGGGTGGATGATACTCATGATGGAAACAAGGTGAAAAAATATCCGTGGGAGGGGGTGAGGGAGGGGGGGAAGGGGGGGGAAAGGGGGGGGGGAATCAAAGGAGGAGGATGATGCTGCTGATAATAATGTGTGAGGGTCTGGACTGGACCACACAACCACAGCCAGTCCAGTCCACAGAACAGCAGCCGAATCCCCGCAGTGAGAGCAGTTCAGCGGCTCACAGCTGCAACATTAGCAGTCACACACTAACCCACGGGAGCCCACAGGCGCGTGGAAAGAAAACAACAACAAAAAAACAAAAAAAACTGCAGCATGACAGTTCCACCGCGTGCACCTCTAGTTCAGAAGCAGACACCAGCCCCAGCCGACGGCAGGGTCCTGAGGGGGTCTGAGCAGGAGCAGGAGCAGGAGCCGGCCCCCCATGACTGCTGCGTCCGAGGGGGGTGGGGGGGAGGAGGGAGGGAGGGAGGGAGGGGGAGAAAACCCGGTTTAGGATCCGAGTGGGCACGAGACGCACATGCAGGAGCACCGGAGGAACCCCCCGGTCCAAGAGAAAACCCACGGGAAAAAACCCGGAGGAGAATCCACCACCAACAACCACCACCACAGCAGAGCAGGGTGGTCCGTCACCGGCTGACACCAGCAGAGGAATCCGCTGTGGTAGATCCGAAAGTAGGCCCACGAGTGGCGGCGTGAGAACAGTCCCGGTACTTCCAGCCCGTACAGTACCCAAACACCGGGGACAGCTGGGGCATAGTGAGGAGAGCGGCTCACGGGTCCGCCTCTTCACGGGGAAGTAGCAAATCCCAACGCATCACGAAAAAAAAAAAAAAAAAAAAAAAAGGAAAACCACACATGATCCGGTGCGTCCTCCTCCTCCTCCTCTTCTTTCTCCTCCTCCGTCGCCGGTTCCACTCATCCGTCTCCGGCCGGTACCGACCGCGCACCACATCCGCCTGTGTTCATCCGTCCGTCCGTACCCTAACCCCCCCTCCAGTCGCCGCCACCGGAACCCGCAGGTGAAGTTCAGTCGGTCCGCCTCACGCACACCGGGGCTCGTGCGGTCCGGGTTCCGAACGGCGAATCAGTGGCTGCGCGCGAGTCTGATGCGGACGCGCACGAGGAGGAGGGAGGGCGGAAGTGGGCGCATGCAAAGCGGGTTGACATCAGGAGGAGGGGCTGGGGTGGGGGGGGGGGGGCTCAGTCTGAGGACACCCTTTCCTTTCCTTTTTTTTTTTTTTTTTTTAACAGGTTTTGTTTAGTTTTCCAGCTGACTTCTCTCCGTATCCAAACACCCTCGTGCGCTTTTACGCACCGGTGACGCACGAACATTTTTTTTGTTTTGTTTTTTACATTTATTTATTTGCTTGTTTATTCATTTATTTATTTGTTTGTTTATTCGCTTCAGAGCCAAACCAAACGGAGCTTCCGTGTCTCCTCATTGTTCTCTGTTTCTCCTCCAGACTCTGAGTCGAAGTTTGCGTTTAGCTCCAGGAGCCCAGCTCTGATTGGCTGTTGTGTCCCAACATGGCAGCGTCTGATTGGCTGATTCAGACGGGGCTTCTTCCTGTTTTGTAAACGCAAACCGCGGGAAATGGAGATGCGTTAAAGCAGAAGTGTCAATCACAAACCCAGCTTTGTGGTCTTTAAATCTTATTGGAAATCCTATCTAGACACACTTAACTTTTGAACTAACCCTAAAGCTGTTAAGACTAAAGCCTTATGTGACGAATTTAAGTTGTAATTTATTTATTTTTATTTAAAAATTTTTCTTTTATTTTTTTCTCTTCTTGTTTATTCCTTTACATTTATTTTATTTAATTTACTTACCTATTTATGTAATTGTATTTAATTTCTTCCTGCCTCACCTCAAGCATTATGTTTTTTCTCCCCATGCCATGTTCTGGTCTATGTGTATACAGTATTTTGTAAATAAAGTATGAAAAAAAAAAAAAAAAAAAAAGAAACTGAAAAAAAAAAAAGAAACTGAAAAAAAAAAAAAAAAAAAAAAGCAGGAGTGTCAAACTCATTTTGGTTCAGGGGCCGTGTCTTTAAATCTACACTTTTTTTTTCTTAAATTTATCTGTTGAAATACTTTTTCTTTTTGACATCTTGATGTTTCTTTGTTCAAAATGTATATGTTTTGTATACCTGAATAATATCAATAAAGTTGAGGGGAAAAAATGCGTTAAAGGGTTATCACATAATTAATCTGAAGAAAACTTATATAATCTGTTTTGGTCTGTTTATTTCTGTTTCTTCATTTGTCTCAGATTTGATTTAAGTCTGTGATTTATTTATTACATTCTATTTTATCACTATTCCACCCTCTGTCTTACCTGTAATTTTTAAAATTTATTTTATTTGCACATCATAAACAGCAAGAGAAAAAAAAAAAATCATGCAATTCATTGTGCAGGAGAGGACAGAAGCCAAAAAAGGTTGATGTAAATAAACAATACACGGAAAAAAAAACAAAAACAAACGATATAACTGAAATAAAAATCTAAAGTAAAAACAATAGATATACAAATTAAATGATACACAGCCTTACATGTTTTTGTAAATTAGAGTCCTTTTCAGATGCTTTTTAAATAATGATAAACAATTAGCAGTTTTACTAAAATTGTACGTATATTTTGACAGATTTTAATTATTCCATGAATATGAGAACTTATATTTTGTCTTTAAAAAAATTTAACATCAGTAAATAAAGCCACTTCATGAAGTAACAGCACTAATAATACTTTTTTAATGTTCTTCATTTTGAGAATAAAGTCATAATATTTCAAAAAAAGGGTCAAAAAGTCTCGGATAAATTAATATTATAAAAATGTCATAATATTATGAGAATAAACTCATTAAGCAGATGAAATAATCAAATATCAGATGATGAACCTGAAATTATTCTGAAATACTGAATATTCTGCATTTCAGTTAAGTTGTAAAGACACTCACAGATTGACTGTATTTATAACTTTACTATTAAAATTTCTTATTTTTCCATCTGTATTGTGACTCTAAACCTCTTTGGTTTGATCAGTGTATTATATTATTATTATTATTATTATTATTAATAATAGTAATAATGTGAAAATGAGAATTATTGTATTTTCTTTACTGTAAATAGTCATTTATTTCAGCAGGATCTTCTTCTCTTTCTTCTTTTTTCAGTTAATAGATGATGTTACAAATGCAGACAGTCGATAAAACTCACCTTTTTCTTCTTCTTTCCTTGAAAATCCTGTAGAATCTTTAACGCGATCAGTTGTAACAACCGACAAATCAAACACACACTTTAGAACCCATTTAATTGATTAGTTTGTTTATTTTTTGTAGTGTTGTGTACATTTATATTCATTATATTGATTAGTTTGTTCATTTTATTTTTGTTCACTTTTATTTGTTATTTTGCTGAATATCATGTACATTTTATTTATTCTATTTTTTATTCCGTTAATTTCCTTTTTTATTTTTGTTCAGTCTGTTGGTAATTTTTGTATAGTTTTATTGATTACTTTCCTTTTTGTTGATTAGCTGTAGTGGTTTTACCCAGTGACATTATATGTGTTAATGCATTAGACATTAAATATAAATGTAGGAAATCCGATTTTTTTGTGTGCTTCTTCATATTCCACATTAAATGCGATTTCTATCAGTTTTGAGTCTGAACTGAATGTGACCCTGAAGTGACCCACATGAACAAAAGAGGTCCTGATGGAATACGTGACCACGCAGACACACACTGTGTTCACAGAAGTAAGTACGTTTTTAGTCCACTCCTCCTCCTGGGATGGACGATAGTGACGTTTGTCGCATTTCAACGACGTAAAGGTTGGATAAATGCGACCTGGTTGTTCAGACTGAAGTCGCGTTGGAAAATATCGAATACGTATCAGATTTAGGAAAACATATGGAAGTGGACTGAGTCAGATTTGAAAAAATCGCATTTGTGCTGTTCAGACTGTCTTTAACAGATCGGATGTAGGTCACATTTGAGCAAAAAAAATCACATTTGTGCCACATTTGCCTGCAGTCTGAACGTAGCGTAAGTCATATGACCTGGTCTGGACCTGGTCTCTGTCTGGACCTGGTCTGGGTCTGGACCCCGGGGCTCCGTGGTCTCAGGTGGACCAGGTCTGATAAACCCAGTCAACAGGTGCAGATAAAGCAGGAGGGAGTCGAAAGAGAAGAACAGCAGAATTCGATACCAGTCGTCAGAGGGAGGGGGGACGGGTGGGGGGTGAGGACGGGGGTGGGGGGGTGCAGCAGTCAACACCCAGGGAGGGGGGAGTGGATGCTTCAGGTGGGTGGGGGCTGCGTCACTCATTTAATCTGTAGAAATGTCTGTGGAGTCAAAACATTTACGGTCACATGACCACAGATGACGATCACATGACCACAGATGATGACCACATGACCACAGATGATGACCACATGACCACAGATGACGATCACATGACCACAGATGACGATCACATGACCACAGATGATGACCACATGACCACAGATGACGATCACATGACCACAGATGATGACCACATGACCACAGATGACGATCACATGACCACAGATGATGACCACATGACCACAGATGATGATCACATGACCACAGATGACGATCACATGACCACAGATGATGACCACATGACCACAGATGACGATCACATGACCACAGATGATGACCACATGACCACAGATGATGACCACATGACCACGGATGACAACCACATGACCACAGATGACGATCACATGACCACGGATGACGATCACATGACTACGGACGACGATCACATGACCACAGACGACGATCACATGACCACAGATGACGATCACATGACCACGGGTGACGATCACATGACCACAGATGATGATCACGTGACCACAGACGACGATCACATGACCCCAGACAACGATCACATGACCACACAAACTCAGTTAAACAGGAGTGTTTTATTATTTCATTAAATGCAAATGTGATCCTGGCGACAACTGGCAAATGTCATGTAAACAATGAACCAACAAATAAAAACTAAGTGGAATAAAAAAAAAAATGTCCAAAAAGCTCGTGTTTTCAGAACATTAATGCATAATTAAAAACATTCAGCTTACATTAATAAATACTGGCAATGAGGTTGAACTTCCTGTAAAAGTGCATCATGGGAAACTGGTAAGACTTATAATAAGAACCATTTATTCACCATTTCAACACATTTAATCCACACATATTTGAACACTTACAGTTTGTCGTGTGACGTAATAATGACACATTTATGACGTTTAGTTTGTGTAAAGTCGTATAAAATAAAATAAATTAAACACATGCTTCACCGATGGACGTTCAGGTGTAAATAAACTCATCCGACGTGTGTTTGGACGTTTATGGCTTCGATAAAGTGACAAAGACACTGACTGTAAACGTTAATATTAATGCATTTGACTGAAATCACAATAATAAAAATAAAAATAATAATAATACAACTTATTAAAAATGTGTTCAATCTTCCATAAACAGTTGAATATTAAACTACTGCTGTTTATCAGATGTTTTTAATGCATATATTACACATATACGTGTTATCACATGTATTAGTTTTTTGCTAATTTTGCTGATTATTTTAATTGTTTTTTTTCTTCTTTTATTTCTTTATTTTGTGGATTATTTTCCTCATTCTGTTCATTATTTTATTAATTTCTGTTCATTCTGTACATTATTTTATTCACTTTTCATTTTGTTCATTTTCATGTTCATTTTCTACATTATTTTTTGGTCCTTATAATCATTTTTCCCCAATTTTAAAAAAAAATTGTTTAGATTATTCTCTTTATTTTCTTAATTATTTCATTCATTTTGTACATTATTTTAGTCACTTTTCATTCTGTTGATTATTCTCTTAATTTTGTTCATTTTTATGTTCATTTTCTACATTATGTTCTTAATTTTTGCTCATTTTAATCATTTTTTCCCCAAAGTTTTATAAATTTGTTTGATTATTCTCTTCATTTTCTTCATTATTTCATTCCTTTTTGTTCATTTTGTACATTGTTGTATTCATATTTCATTTTGTTGTCTTCATTTTCTTAATCACAATTTTTGTTCATTTTCTACTTTATAGTCCTCATTTTTGCTCATTTGAATAATTTTCCCCCCAATTTTTATACATTTTGTTTTATTATTATTCTCTTCATTTTGTTCATTATTTCATTAATTTTTGTTTATTTTGTACATTATTTTATTCATTTTGTTCATTATTTTTTAAAATTAATTTTTGTTTATTTTGTTCATTGTTGTTAATTTTGTTCATTATTTTATACATTTATGTGAATTTTGTTCAATATTTTGTTCATTTTTGTTTATTTTTTTCATTTTTGTTTACTTTGTTCATCTTTGGTCATTTTGTTTTGTTTTTGTTATTTTTATTTAACTTGACTTGACATTTTCTGACTTCTTTCCTAGTTTCCGTTTTAACCAAGCCAATGGTTTGATTATTAATTTACTGTAAAACGTTCATATTTAGTCACAGTAAAACCTTATCTCATTCTTTACTGGAACATTGAAGTCTGTTCATAATAAACACATCTGATAAGTGTCTTCTTTAGGTTTTGGCTTTGAAAAAGTGAAAATAAACTGTAAACTCTATTGATTTTCTTGATCATTCCCCTCATTTTGTTCATTATTTTATTCATTTTGGGTTTTTTTGTTCATTATTTTATTAATTTTTTGTTAATTTGGTTCATTATTTTATTCATATTTGTTTCTTTTGTTCATTATTTTATTAATTTTTTGTTAATTTTGTTCATTATTTTATTCATATTTGTTTATTTTGTTCATTATTTTATTAATTTCAGTTTATTTTCTTCATTATTTTATTAATTTTTGTTAATTTTGTTCATTATTTTATTCATGTTTATTTTCTTCATTATTTTGTTCATTTTTGTTTATTTTGTTCATCATTTTGTTCTTCTTTGTTCATTTTGTTTTGTTTTTGTTATTTTTATTTAACTTGACTTGACATTTTCTGACTTCTTTCCTAGTTTCTGTTTGAACTAAGCCAACGGTTTGATCATTAATTTACTGTAAAACGTTCATATTTAGTCACAGTAAAACCTCATCTTATTCTTTACTGGAACATTGAAGTCTGTATATAATAAACACATCTGATAAGTGTCTTCTTTAGTTTTTGGCTTTGGAAAAGTGAAAATAAACTGTAAACTTGGTGAATTTCATGAGTTAAATCACAACATAAAATGGTTCAAACATCACATTCAGGAGGATTTATGGCGCTGGAATTAAAATATTGGCTGTATTTTTATTTTTTTGCTGCTTTTCTGCGACATTTCTGACTGATATTCGTCGTTTCCATCATAATTATGCTCAGATAAAACTCGCAAATTCACTTAAAATAACTGCGAAGGGAGCTTTAACGAGTTAATGGTGAATATAATATAAATCTTAATATAAATCGTTACCAAATTCCCTCATAAATAACAGAACAGCCTTAATTATATGAAGCCTAGAATAAATAGTAGTCGTATTTCAGTCTTTTTTTCCACGTGCTGACACAGGCGTCACCTCACGTCTGCGTATTCATCAGTTGTTGTTTTTTTCGCGTTTTTTTTCCCGAAGCAGCAGCTACAGCAGAAGCTCATTAACACTAGTTTATGCGTGTTTCAGTACAAAGCCTGTTCCTGCACATCCCATAATAACTGACGGAGGATTGCGTTTCCTGCAGAGCATATGGCTTATGGACGTTAGCTTAACACAGGGGGGGTCAAACATGTGGCCCGCGGCCCAAAACCAGACCGCCAAAGGGATCCAATGTCAAACTGGCTTCAGTTGAATGGTCACATACAGTCATATACAACAACAGAACAACTTATAAATAATGGAAATAAAGGTTTTTCTAGGTTTAATGTGAAAAAAATACAATATTACATGGAAGTTTAAATATATTTTAGGTGTTTATATTGTTATTGACCTGTTTTGTTTATTTATTTATTTATTAGCTTTCTTTCTTTAACAGAACCAGAATGCACTGTCTTTATGCATGTCTTATTTGTGTTGCCTTTTATTTATTTATTTATTTATTTATTTATTTATTTTTCTCTTGTTCTTATTTTACTGGTTCTCATCCACTTTTTCTGAATGTGGAACCTGAACTAACATGAGTTATTCTTAAAACTGCACTGATTTTTTTTATGATATTTCAGTTTTTTCAGGTTATTCATGTCTTTTTCACATAATTTTATGGATTTTGCACTAAAAAAAAGATAAACATTTGGAGTTGATATTATTTAAAGGTTATTCTGTTTTTATTTTAATGGTTCTGATCCACTTTTTCTGTATGTGGAACCTGAACTAACATGAGTTATTGTTAAAACTGCACCTTTTTTAAAATTAAATTTCATTTTTGTTATTGACCTGTTTTGTTTATTTATTTATTAGCTTGCTTTCTTTAACGGTACCAGAATGCACTGCCTGCACTGTCTTTATGCATGTCTTATTTGTGTTGCCTTTTATTTATCTATTTTTTTTCTTTTGTTCTTATTTTACTGGTTCTGATCCACTTTCTGAATGTGGAACCTGAACTAACATGAGTTATTTTTAAAACTGCACTTATTTTTATGATATTTCATTTTTCTCAGGTTATTCACATCTTTTTTACATAATTTAATGTTTTTTTTTGCACAAAAACAAAGATAAACATTTGTATTTGTCATTATTTGTAGGTTATTCTGTTTTAATTTGACTGGTTCTGATCCACTTTAGATCATATTGATCTGAATGTGGAACCTGACCTAAGATGAGTTATTGTTAAAACTGCACTTATTTTTTATGAAATTTCATTTTTTCAGGTTATTCACATCTTTTTCAAATAATTTAGGGGTTTTTTTGCACAAAAACAAAGATAAACATTTGCATTTGTCATTATTTAAAGGTTATTTTGTTCTTATTTTACTGGTTCTGATCCACTTCTTCTGAATGTGGAACCTGAACTAACATGAGTTATTGCTAAAACTGCACTGATTTTTTATGATATTTCATTTTTTTCAGGTTATTCACGTCTTTTTCACATAATTTTATGGATTTTGCACAAAAAAAAAGATAAACATTTGTATTTGTCATTATTTGTAGGTTATTCTGTTCTTATTTGACTGGTTCTGATCCACTTTAGATCAAATTGGTCTGAATGTGGACCCTAACCCCCCCCTTTACCAGGTCTGTACTGATGTTCTGTATCACATATAAGACCTGATCCAGGGTCAGTGTTCATTGGTTTTTCTGCTTGTGTTGAAACTTGGCGATTCCTTGACACGTGTTGATGGACGACCTGAGGCGTTACATGGTCGTGTTGCTGGCAAAGCGGCGTGTCCGCAGCGGCGTCTTCTTCTTCTTACCCCCCCCCATTCTCCTCAGATGGCGGTGGCGAATAGAAAGATCTGGATCAGCGGCATGACCTTCAGCGTTGACAGATCGGCGAGGACAGCCTGCAGAATGTTGGTCAAACAAACACATCCACAAACCGCCTTTGTCATCAACTTTCACATCGCCATGGGGTCTGACCTCCCACCCCCCCCCACCCGACACACCGTGACCCACACCACCCCCTCCACGAAACATACTTGGGGTTTTAAAAAAAGCTCCGTGCAGGACGACTTTGCATAATGATGATGCAGGGTCCTTGAGAAGTGACAATCCATGCTTCGGCGTTGATCCCGCCCCCCCCCTCCCCTCGCCGCTGTGTCCTTTTGGGACTGCTGGGAGATTAAATTTAGGGGTCCTATCATGTTTAGACAGAAGGGCTAATATTTCAATGCTGGGCTGGAGCTTCTAAATATAAGAGGCGCGGCGGCGTGTTATGAGGCAGGTGGGACATGAGCAAGCAAATAGTGGCGGCGGATCGGCCCGCCGCTGCATGCGTCACTTTGTAGTTCAACCCCACCACCACCACCCCCACCCCCCCATCGCCAATGCTGACAGTTCTCACACTCAGGGCATCAGGGAGGGACATGGGGTGGGGGTGGGGGGGCATGTGTAGGTAGTCATGGTATGGGTTACCGTTGGCAACAGCGGCGTATGTTCGCATGGACGGGTTGCATTACCTGTTACTGTAATAACCACGTTAACGCTGACACGGACAGGGACGCATTCTGACTCACACAAGGACGAGTCCTCTGTTCTTATTTGACTGGTTCTGATCCACTTCAGATCAAACTGGTCTGAATGTGGAACCTGAACTAACATGTGTTGGACATTCCTGCTCTGTTCTGTCACTTTTCTAATGTGTTGTTGTGGTTCCAGTTCTACCTCTGGGTTTGTCATTAACTCACTCCTGACTATTATTACCTCCACCAGGAGGTACTGTCATCACTTTGCTTTGTGTGTTTGCATGTGTGCGTGTTTGTTTGTTTGTTTGTAAGATAACTCAAAAAGTTATGGATGGATTTTCATGAAATTTTCAGGAAATGTTGATACTGGCTCAAGGAAGAAATGATTACATTTTGGTGGTGATGGGGGGGGGGGCAGATCAGTCTTGGCAGAGGTCTGCGCTCTCCGAGTGCTTTTCTTGTTGAGTCTGTGATGGTGTAGGTTAAACAGATGAAAGACTGAATATCACCACTAGGGATGCAAATTATCGATTAATTCCTTTATCGTTAGTTGGTTGCCCTTATTGATCAATTAACGATTAATTGATAAGCAGCGATTTTCCTGAGAACCTGAATTTCTTTTTCAATATGATACTATAAGAATAAAAAAAGATACTATAAGAATAAAAGCTAAATACTGTTTATGTTCTTCATGAAAAAAACATGTCATATTCCTTAATGACTGATTTATTGAACCATTGGACACAGTCAGTGTTTCCTGTGGAGTTCATCTGTTGATGTGGTGGTCTGTAATGGGGGGTGCACGCGCGTGCATTTCATTGGGGGGGGGGGGGGGGGGGGTACTCGCACACACGCAGTACGGCTGGAGGATGCGTGCGTGTTGGTTGGTAACCGCGCACGTGCGTACGTCACTTTCCACTTCTAATACTGTGGGGGTGCACTGCAGTCCGTGTCCCTGCGGAAGTGAAAGTGAAACTTTTTGCTCATTTATCTTTTCCTCCTGAAGCTTCGCAAATTCATTACATACCCGTGGCCCGAATCAGGAGCCTGGAGGATGTTTTTAACTTCTGTCTCACTGACCGTGGACTAGACCAACCTCCAGGAAAACGCTCTGATATTGACCCTGCATTTGTGCGTGCAGTTATTCGGGGGTGCACTGCTCCCACAAACAGACGGGGGTCTGTGTTTGGCGCCACCATGTCCATAAAGACATTCTAACTCATCAACGCCATGATCGGGTTCAAGCGCAGACAAAGTGGCAGCCTTCAGACAGGTGTGGACGGGCGGAAAAGAGCAATTAACCGACAGTTAATAATTTAATCAAGCAAATTCTTATCGACAATTAGTCATTAATTGATTAATTGTTTACATCCCTAATCACCACTTATCACAGCAGAGGAGACACGTTCAACTCTAACCCTGTTCCACTATAAGACAGCAGACTAAAGGTCTTAAACTGTGGATGTAAACGTCCTGAGTGTCGCCTAAACATCCACTTCCTGTTTCTTCTGTGCTGGATTCATTTCAACTCCACTGCTCTCGTCTCCACATGCAAACCCTCCACCAAAACAACATCACACGACACTAGTTTGCAAAGACGCTTCAAGACGCCAGTGATTTGTTTAAAGAAATACATACGATCCGAACCATCCGGAGTGATTTCCATATTTGTGAATGCCAGTGGGCGGAGTCAGACCGACCTCCAGCCCTGGTACAGAGGTAAGAAAAGATGGAAAACTGGAGCTAAGATGTGCAGATTTTACAGATTGTACCTTTAAACGGACCTTCTATAACAGGGAGATCAAATATAAGGCACATGGGCATGTTCAGCTAATGTTAATATACAGTAGCTAATGTTAGCATGTTCAGCTAATGTTAATATACGGTCGGTAATGTTAGCATGTTCAGCTAATGTTAATATACGGTCGGTAATGTTAGCATGTTCAGCTAATGTTAATATACAGTAGCTAATGTTAGCATGTTCAGCTGATGTTAATATACGGTCGGTAATGTTAGCATGTTCAGCTAATGTTAATATACGGTCGGTAATGTTAGCATGTTCAGCTAATGTTAATATACAGTAGCTAATGTTAGCATGTTCAGCTGATGTTAATATACGGTCGGTAATGTTAGCATGTTCAGCTAATGTTAATATACGGTCGGTAATGTTAGCATGTTCAGCTAATGTTAATATACGGTCGGTAATGTTAGCATGTTCAGCTAATGTTAATATACAGTAGCTAATGTTAGCATGTTCAGCTGATGTTAATATACGGTCGGAAATGTTAGCATGTTCAGCTAATGTTAATATGCAGTAGCTAATGTTAGCATGTTCAGCTAATGTTAATATACGGTCGGTAATGTTAGCATGTTCAGCTACTGTTAATATACAGTAGCTAATGTTAGCATGTTCAGCTAATGTTAATATACGGTCGTTAATGTTAGCATGTTCAGCTAATGTTAATATACAGTAGCTAATGTTAGCATGTTCAGCTAATGTTAATATACGGTCGGTAATGTTAGCATGTTCAGCTACTGTTAATATACAGTAGCTAATGTTAGCATGTTCAGCTAATGTTAATATACGGTCGTTAATGTTAGCATGTTCAGCTAATGTTAATATACAGTAGCTAATGTTAGCATGTTCAGCTAATGTCACTCTGGAGCTGTCCATCAGGGAATGGACATTATAAAACACTGGTGTCTCTGCATTTTGATGGGGGGGGGGGGGGGGCGGCGGCTGACAGGGTGAGGCTTCTTAAGTGCCCCCCCTTTGGCTGGTTTATATAGATATGTGCATAGAGAAGACTGGGTTACTGGTCCTGGCTGCTCATCAGCAGCTATTTCCAGCCTCCCAAAACGACACTGGGGGGGGGAGGGGGCAGGAGGGGGCAGGAGGGGGCAGGGGGTAAGAGAAGACGAACATACCTCGGCCGAGGCCAACGACGTCACTTCCATCAGGTTCTCAGACCGGAAGGCAAAGACGGCAGCGGCAAGGACTGGATCAGGATCAGGACCAGGACCAGGACCAGGACCAGGACCAGGACCAAGACCAGGACCAGGACCAGGACCAGCAGGTTCAGATAAAAAAGGATGAGAGAGAAGAGGAGGTGGAAGGAAAGAACACAAGAACAGAAAATTTAAAAAAAAAAAAAAGTGTACAATGTTCCTTTCTGAAGCTCCGAACTCTCCCGTTAACACTGGGTCCAGTTCTGCTGACACTGACTAACTGAACTGAATCGTCTTTAGGTTTATCGCCCATGACATTTTCAACTCATTTCATTTCGTTACATTGTTTGTGTGTGATCTTCACCAGTGGATTCGTTAAAAACCATCAGTCTAGATGCACAAAAACACACAGACTGACTTTAAATGCATTAATATTAAACTAATGAACCTGTTTTGACACAAAGACCAACACAAACTAGAAGAAAACACAATATCAGGTCAAATCCACTCAGTTTCCGTTTTCTCCTGGATGTTCAGAAGTTAGTTCATGGTGAAAAAGTATAAAATGGGAATAAATTACGATGTTTTTGTAAATCATACTATATATTGCTGTACTGCAGTACCAGTACTAGTTCCTCCCACCTCTGCTCATACAACAATAAACCATAAAAACGAACCTGCTACGATCTCCAGTGAATCGTAGCCCAGGATTCGGTCCCAGAGGAGGAGCAGCTGGTCAGTGGACAGGTAACCAGAGAAGGCCCGGACCATCCACTTAAAGGCAATACGCAACCTGGAGCACACAAAAATACACACAGAGTACACACAGAGTACACACATTACACAACACCACTGGGTACTAATACTGGATACACAGGGTACTAATACTGGATACACAGGGTACTAATACTGGATACACAGGGTACTAATACTGGATACACAGGGGGAATGAGTGACTGGGTTTAGCTGCGTTCAGCTGTAGTTTGATGAGTTGACCACTAGATGGAGCCACATCCTAACTGTGGTCCATGTTGAGTCCCAGTGAAACTCCAGCTGAGGTGGAACTCACGGCTGAGCTCCGATCTGACGGAGGTGATAGAAGAGCTGAGGGAGGTGTGTCTGCAGGAGGCGCTCGAACTGGAGACACAACGACACGATGCCCTGAAGGAAAACACACACCTGTATATAACACTAACAGTATACAACAGTAACACTAACAGGAAATACACAACAGTATATAACACTAATACTAACTACAGGAAATAAACACAACTATAAGACTAACATACTATGTTGTATTATGCTATGCTATTATATTACTGTATATTATGTTATGCTATGCTATGCAATGCTACACTACACTGTTACATTACGTTACACTATGCTATGCTACAAAATTTTGTTACGTTACATTTCGTTACGTTGCACTATGTTATGTTACGCTACCCCACACTATGTTACATTACGTTACACTATATAAAGCTATGCTACATTATTTTATGTTACGTTACATTTCGTTACGTTACACTATGTTATGCTATGCTACACTGTATTATTTTGTTACATTACGTTACATTACACTGTTATGCTATGCTACACTATACTATGTTATGTTACATTATGTTATGCTATGTTATACAAGGCTACACTATAATATGTTACATTACGTTACACTACGTTATGTCATACTACACTATATTTTGTTATGTTGCATTACATTACATTAGGTTACGTTGTTCTACATGATATTATACTATGTTACGTTATACTATACTACACTGTATTATGCTACATTGCATTGCGTTAGGTTACAATACATTGGATTACACTATGTTATGCTATGTTATGTTATGTTATGTTACGTTATGTTGTGTTACTAAACGTGATACACTCAGCCCTGTCATAAAAACTTCCCACCTGGCTTTAACTGAGTCAAATAAACTGAATGAATAAAGTCCAAACTGACCGACTGAGAGGAAGAGATGGAGTGGAGTCTGAAGAAGTATCGGATGTACATTTCCCTGAAGACACTGTAGAGTTTGGACGGTTCGTTGTACAAGAAACACAGCGGAGCCACTGTGGACAGACACAGACTGTGTTAGTGTTCTAAACTGACTTCTGAAACGTTCCTCTGAGCTGATGTGGAACATACTCACCGTACATGGAGAACCCATGGAAAGGGATTACACCTGATTAAAAGGAGATTTACAGTCAGTGTACGACTAATAATCATATGGAAAGAGTCATTCTGCACTAACTCTAACACATGCATCAGGTTTATTACCTCCATCAGGAGGTGTTGTGATCACTTTGCTTTGTGTGAGTGTTCGTTAGCAGGATAACTCCAAAAGTTAAGGACGGATTTTCATGAAATTTTCAGGAAATGTTGATACTGGCACACAGAAGAAATGATTCAATTTTGGTGGTGCTCGGGGGGGGGGGGGGGGGGGGGGGGGGCAGATCTGTCTTGGTGGAGGTCTGTGTTCTCCGAGTGCTTTTATTGTTCATATGTGCTGTCAGTATTTGGATTATGATGCATGAAAAGATTAAAGTTTTCTTTAGAGGTGACACATTTACAGATGTCCGATCAAACATAAACTTAAAGCAGGAGAAGGAAACTCAAGAAATGAACTCAGTCTTTTGTGGGTAAAAGTTTTTGTAAAAAATCTAAGGCAAAACGACATAAAGATAAAACACGATGAAAATGACAGTATACCACTGCATCTAACCAGTGTTTTCAGTTCATTAATGCAGATCATATTTGTGATAAATAACTGTTTGGTTTATGAAATATCAGAAAACAGACTCACCGTTGGGAGGATAAACGACAGCACAGTCGTCGCCTGATTCCTTCCCTGTAGCAGACACAGGAACATTAGAATGACTGTACGTTACATGTCCAGACGTCGTCCAGGTCGCTGTAGTGACCATCCGTCACATATGACCACGGCGGTGACGTGGCATCGAACTCACTCACCTTCCATGTAGGACTTTGGAGGAGTGGCGCTGTTGTACTTGAAGTGATCCAAGACGGCGGTGTCACGGGAGAAGCACAGCAGAACCTAGACAAACATGGACAAACATGGATAAAACATGGACAAACAGGGACAAACACGGACAAATATGGACAAAACATGGACAAACAGGGACAAAACAGGGACAAACACGGACAAAACATGGACAAACAGGGACAAACACGGACAAATATGGACAAAACATGGACAAACAGGGACAAAACAGGGACAAATATGGACAAACCAGGGACAAACAGGGACAAAACAGGGACAAATATGGACAAAACAGGGACAAACAGGGACAAAACAGGGACAAAACAGGGACAAACATGGACAAACATGGACAAACATGGACAAACACGGACAAACATGGACAAAACAGGGACAAAACATGGACAAACAGGGACAAAACAGGGACAAAACATGGACAAACAGGGACAAACAGGGACAAACATGGACAAAACATGGACAAAAAAAGGTCTTTCCATTGCAGTTTTGAGAGATATACCATTTGCGCTATGCCCAAAAAACCACCTCTTGCCAGCGCAAAAACTTTTAATCGAAAAATGAGACTTTTGGCGAAATTGTTGTTTTTCCATTAGGCAAATTTCTAGGCACAACTCATATTTGCGCAATTTGAGGGTCAATGGAAAAGCGACTAGTGTTATTTTTTATCCTATGGACCGGATTGGAACCCTGTGGCGGCCAGTTTTGGCCCACGGGCCGTATGTTTAACACCCCTGTTTTAACCGAAACTGGACCTAAATCCCCCTGAACCTCATGGACACCCCCCCCACCCCATCCTCCTCCAGGTCCAGACTGGACTCTTCAGAACAGATTCCATGTCCGTGTTGAAGCCCAGAGACGTGGATGATGGGATGGTGGATGAGCAGCTGTTCTTCTGGATTAAAGCAGTACACCAAGACCCCCCCCACCTCCACCCCCCCTCCCCGTTCACCCTGTACCCGCTAACGCAGTCTGGAGTGGACGCTCCTTTGCCTAAATGAGCGTCTGAGTGGGGCTATTTCCATAACGGCCCCGTCTTCCTGACAGTCCATTCCATTTCCACCGTCCACTTAAGATGAATTACATCCGAGGTAATCATCCAGAACCAGACCGGCTCAGATCCACATAAGAGCCCAGATCCACGTCTACGGTCTGACCTTAGAATCCAGTGGAGGTGACAGGACGCTGGTCCACGGTCCACTTACACCATTATATATAGATCAGACACCGGTGGAAGTGGTTTGGGTTGGAAATCACAACAAAACTAATGAACTGTGTCCAAATACGGTCTGTTTCAGTCATGTTCAGGTTCCACATTCACATTAATATGAGTTAAAGTGGATCAGATCAGTAAAATAATAACAGAATAACCTGTAAACAATGAAAAATAGAAACTTTTATGTATGTTTTAGAGTGAAAAAAGTAAAATTACATGATGAAAAGGTTTACATCTACAAACTATCTTTTAAAAAAAATGTGAATAACATGAACAAACTGACATTTCTTACAAAAGAAACCCCATAATTTTACCAATATTCTGCCTCAGTTTATCATTTACACATGTACATTATAACGTACTGATCATAGAGGATCTATAAATATACTAAACATTTAATAACAGGCA
The DNA here is from genome assembly GCF_902148855.1 of Sphaeramia orbicularis. Lineage (NCBI taxonomy): Eukaryota > Metazoa > Chordata > Actinopteri > Kurtiformes > Apogonidae > Sphaeramia > Sphaeramia orbicularis. The sequence continues at coordinate 44,213,336 of NC_043974.1, read as the reverse complement.
GAATATTGTATAATATAAAATTATTTTTATTTCATTTTTCCATATTATTTTCTTCATTTCACCTGGAATTTCTGAAGAGAATCAGGTGCAATTTTAACAAGAATAATAAAGAAATACAAACTGTATGTATATATATATATATATATATATATATATATATATATATATATACACACATATATATATATATATATATATACATATATATATGTGTGTATGTGTATATATATATATGTGTGTGTGTGTGTGTATATATGTGTATATATATAGATATATAGATAGATAGATAGATAGATAGATAGATAGATAGATAGATAGATAGATAGATAGATAGATAGATAGATAGATAGATAGATAGATAGATAGATAGATAGATAGATAGATAGATAGATAGATAGATAGATAGATAGATAGATTTATTTATTTTAATAATGATGAAAATAGTGGGGAAAAAATGACCCACAAAATTAATAAAGAAATGGAAAAAACAAACTAAAAAGAAAATAATGACGAAAATGAAAGAATTTAACAGAAAAGTGAAGAAAATAATATGAAAAAATGAAAAAATATTAATTCTAACACCAAAATTGGACCAATGTTCTCTCGTTACTAAATGTTATGTGTATTTATTACAGATCTTGCAGTTTTATGTTTTGTTTGTTTGTGAAGCGTCTTTGAGTGTCCAAAAGAGCGCTAAATAAGTGTGATGTATTATTTATAAATGATAAGTTGCGGTCTAATATTGTTACATTGCTCTTATTTTTTTAAACAGATTCATTTGTGTGTAACTGAATCCATGGTCTATGAGGCTGATGATGTGCGTCCACCTTGGACACAGACCTGACCAGTCCAGACCTGAATCCACTTCAGCCAACAGGAGGTGGATCAACAGGTGGTACCTGCTGATCCAGTCCGACTGGAACTGAAGGGAAACAGTGACGCTGCAGGACTGACATGAACGACTGAAAGAGTCTGATTCAAACACAATGAATGTGAGAGGATGAAAAAATGCCTGGAATGAGGAAGAGTGGACGGTTAGATTCCAACAGACGGATGTAGTTTGGTAATGTCTTTCTGTCTGTCTGTCTGTCTGTCATAAGTTTATCTATCTCTTAATGATCTATCTGTTATAGGTCTATCCATCTGTTATAGGTCTATCTATCTGATATAGATCTATGTATCTGTTATAGGTCTATCTATCTGATATAGATCTATGTATCTGTCATAGGTCTATCTATCTGTTACAGGTCCATCTATCTGTTATAGGTCTATCTATATGATATAGATCTATGCATCTGTTATACATCTATGTGTTATAGATCTATCTGTTATAGATCTATGTATCTATCTGAACAGACAACAGTAGTTTAATATTCTTCAAGGCATGCGTCTACAGAAGGTTTAAAGTGCTTAAAATGTTAGAGTGAACTCCTCCTGAATGTTTAAGTGTGATGTTGACGTCTGTGAGAGCAGATCTGATCAGATTAGATCTAACTTAAATAAACAGTAGGAGTCAGAGCAGATCTGATCAGATTAGATCTAACTTAAATAAACGGTAGGAGTTAGAGCAGATGTTGGGTCCTACCTGATACAGGAAGTCCTCAAACACAAAGTAGTAGTCGTCGTTACTGGCCGTGAGCTTCACGTCCTGGTGGACACCACATGGGACGTTTACACACCACAGATAACAGAAGGTTCTGGATGCTCTACTGCACATGTGCAGACCTTTACCTTGTAGATGAGGTTGTCCACCAGCAGGTCGTGTTGGATGACTCCGGCCTTTAGCTGCTCATAGTGCATCACATCCTGAAACACAACAAAATCACATCACAACATACATGAAACCTTAACCCTCCAAGACCTGAACCACCACCGCAGACCAAAAACAACTACTCATCTGGAACTTCTCAGTCCGACCAGTACATGTAACTGCGGCTCAGTTGGTAGAGCCAATGACCAAAGGGTCAGCGGTTCAAAGGTCAAAGTGTCCTTGGGAAGACAAACAGCTAAATTGCTCCCAGTAGGGCCTTGCATGGTGGCAGCTGCCTACTGGTGTACTGGTGTACTGGTGTACTGGTGTACTGGTGAGGCTTTGAAGGTGTATACAATGTGCTATGTAAGTGCAGTCCACTTCATTCTACGTGGTCCATCAGAGTTCGACCAATAATGGAGTTTTAAATGTTGAAGAATCCTCATGGCCTCCATACTTCACCCAGTACACAACACTGACTAAACGTACTCATGCTTTTACATGTGAGCGACAAACGCTGCAAAAGTTTTGGCAGATTTTCACTTGTTCTATAAAAAAAACTCTGAAAGGCTGCTCATGTGTTGTACAAACAAGACAGTCTAGATCGACAGTAAAATGATATAAACCTGTTCAGACCTGTGTTTCTATGTCTAAAAATGTGAAGCGTGAAGATGTTCACATCATAGGATGAGTTCAACAGGCCTGTGTTTAAGTCCTGTAATAGAACATAGAAAACAAACCAAATGCAGAAAATGAGAAAATGCGCTGTTTTGTTTTTTTTGTTTTTAAATAAGGTAATTTTCAATTTGATGGCAGCAACAAATTCAGACTCACTATTCGGTTTTGTAGAGGCCCAAACATAAGGACCAGGGCAAAGGTGGTGAAATTAGGAAAAATGATAATTTAATAAAATTACAAAAATGTTAACACGAGCTCCAAAACATGTTAATTAACAAAATGAACAAAGATGGGCCAGGCTGAGCTCAACTAAACCAAAACCAGCTCCAAAAACTGCAGTATATCCAGAATTCTGCCGCCCGCCTCCTCACTTGTACCCGCTCCAGTGACCACATCACCCCCACTCTCAAACAACTCCACTGGCTCCCCGTATACCACATCCAATACAAGGTCCCCCTCCTCACCTACAAGTCCCTCCATAACCTGGCCCTTCCCTATCTCACTGATCTCCTTCAGCAGCACTGCCCCCCCCACCCGCTGCCTCAGATCAGCCAGCACTAACCTCCTCACTCCCACCACTAGGACAAAGCACCGGACCTTGGGGGGCCGAGCCTTCTGCTGCAGCCGCCCCCACCCTATGGAACTCACTCCCACAAAACATCAGGTCAGAGAAACATCAGAGACTCAACATAAAACTTTAAATCACTTCTAAAAACTCACCTGTTCAAACTTGCATTTTCTTGAGCGTCGTTTTTTCTCTCTGTTCTTTTTGTTTTGTTTGTTTGTGAAGCATCTTTGAGTGTCCAAAAAAGCGCTATATAAGTGTGATGTATTATCATTATTATTATTATTATTATTATTATTATTATTACCTCCGCCAAGGAAGTTATGTTTTTGCCAGGGTTTGTTTGTTTGTCTGTCTGTTAGTGTGCAACATAACTCAAAAAGTTATGGACAGATTTTGATGAAATTTTCAGGGTTTGTTGGAAATGGGATAAGGAAGAAATGATTAACTTTTGGGGGTGATCGGGGGTGGGGGGGGCCCACGGGGGGGCCCACTGATCAGCCTTGGCGGAGGTCTGCGCTCTCCGAGTGCTTCTAGTTATTATTATTATTATTATTATTATTATTATTATTAGAACTGCAACAGAACAAAAACTGACCTAACCGGACAATGAACCAACGTGTGCTTAAACAGAAGGGGACTAACCCAAATCAAACACAAGGGGGAGGCAATACACCAAGAAATTCAACCAAACCATTAATTTAGTCAAAATAACATAAAAAGCAAATAGGGCTAATGACATTCATTTTGGCTTCTGTTAATGTAATTATACTTTTCTTTTTTTCTTTTGTTCAGACAAGGTATAGTTTTATAGACGTTACCTGCTTGACAGTTTCGACTGTGACACGTCAGCAGCACGTTGGGCGGCGCTTCTGGGGAAGACAGGAGTCACAACTGAAACTGTCAAGCAGGTAACATCTAAAAAACTACACCTTGTCTGGACAAAAGAAAAATATAATTAAAAAGAAAATAATCATAACTAGACACAAAAATACAAAGTGTGTGAAATAAATGTGATTTAAACCAAGAATTTAAGCGACTAAATTAACACAAAGAAACAAACAGTGCCCCCCCCCCCCCCCCCCAGTCATGTGGTAATAGTTCCTTCCTGCTTCTTAAATAATAGCCAAGTCCATTAGTCAGGTCTTTTGTCTGGCAACTCAAGAAAAAATGTAAGTAAATAATTCAAACATCTACAAATATGTGCGCACCCAAATTAGAATGTTTAAACTAAACTGTGTGATGTAATTATTAACTGTAACTGAACCTCCTCAGACCCAGGAAATGTCGGCAAAGTACCAGCTTTTTTTGTTTTTTATTAAATAAGTGCCGATATTGGAAACATCATGATGCAACAGTTTTTTCAGATGCAGTTTTTTTTTAATTTTTATGGAATTTCCTTTGTGGTGGACAGTTTTCTTTTCTTTTTTTGTTTTGTATAAAGTTGTGACACTCTTAACCCAGGAGGGTCTGAGGAGGTTAAGAAACCAAAACTACTAGCACAAGACTGTGGTGGGGGAGGAATCCACCAAAAGTTTTTTTCAGCATTTCATACAGCGTCCCAACTTCTTTGGGAATTGAGGTTGTATTTAATAGTTTGCAAACTTAATGGGGGTCACCATTGGTTCTGGGGGGGTGGGGTTTATACTTGGTGTGTCACAAAATCTTATATCATAAATGGGAATTTCTTTCTGTTTTTTGTATTGTACTTCTGGAGATGCACAATGAAAATAAATTTTAAAAATTGATTAAAAAAAAAAACTTTCAGAGCATTTTCCTTAATTCTCACAATTCTCCACAGATACAGTTCACTCAGTTTTATGTTCCTGTAATGACAGTAACGACGGCAGGATTAAACCCAGCTGAACCAACGGGTGTTTCCACGTTTCCGACCCCATGGTTAAACTCAAGCGTGTCTCCGGTTTGAGACAGGTTCTATCATAAATGCGGTGTGGACGGTGATAAAACCGTCCTGTTTGACAGCTGGGACGCTGCCTGGACGTGAACAGAACCAGAGATAGTCGGTGTGACAGCTCAGATCTACAGCCTGGACACAAACCAGGAGGTGGGACGGATCTGCAACCGCTGACAGAACTCCATACATCGCCCTGGCAACCGCTGGAAGCATGTTTAATGTAGCTATACTTTATTATGGTTTCCATGACATAAATGCAACCGAGCGGACGGACTGGACGGGAGATATTTTCAACAGCGGATGTGGCGGTTTTCACATAAAATTGTTACGTTTTTTTAGTTTTTCATTTTGGTTCCAGAGTTTTGTGAGTTTGACTTTTTCAGATGCAAGAAAATTGATTAAGAATTGATTTATAGAAGCTTAAAAAGGTTAGATGAATAAAGACATCACATATCCTCCTGAGGCCCAGCAATCCATTTTTGTCCTCTGTAGGGGACAAAAGTTTGACAGTTCTACTTAAAAAATGATGTCCATTGAAAAGGACATTCCATTAAAAATAAAAATAAATAAATAATTAAATAAAAATACTTTTAGAAATGTATCTGAAAAAACTGTTGCATGATGCAGTTTCCGATCAACACACTTTGGCTTGAGAGTCTGGTTTCAACCGGCTCGATATGTAAAGTGTCATGAGATAACTTTTGTTATGATTTGGCGCTGTATAAATAAAATTTGATTGATTGACACTTTAAAGTAAATAAGCTCAAACTTCCACTTCCCTGGGTCTCAGGAGGATGTGACAGAAAGCATGACTTATTAAAGCTCCAGTATTGAGCGAAACCAATTTATTCTTATACACAATTTAGAAACGTAAAACAAACCGGCTTTTATTTTATTTGTATTGTTTTATAGTTTTATTTTTCCTCATAATCTCCTTTAGTGTAACTTTCTTTAACCCATACAGACCCAAACATTCACTGGAAACCAAAACCATCTACTGATCTAAACTGTTTAATATCTGTTGATCCATTAATTCTATCAATACATGTAAATAATTGGTGTAAAATACAGTTATTCATCTTTTCGTGGTCATCAGATATGACCCATTTGGACGTTCAGAGGCTACGTAGTTACCGTGGAAACACTGTCGTCTTCTACAACATTGATTCACCGGTAAAACCCATGGAGTTGGATCAGTCCCAGTGGATGGACACACTGGGTTTATGTTCAGTTAATGATACCTTTGCTGAAATAGTCACTTTTTGTTGAGTGTTCTCTGTTTTCGATACAATAACCCTCAACTTTAATCTGAATGTTTATGAACGTCTACATGATCAGTAAACTGATTGTTCCCAGAGTTCTGACAGACTTTGGAAAAACAGCATTTTCCTACCGTGCACCACGGTCATGGAATAATCTTCAAAAAACTGTAAAAATACATGCACTCATTTCTGTTCATGATTTTGAAAGTATCATGGAGAATGCAGTAAAGGAGGAATGTCACTGTTTTTCTTGATGCTGTTTTGGTAGAATAGTTGTTATTGTGTTTTATTGTTCATTGTGGATCATGTATGTGTTTTATGTTGTTTGGACTTTGTATGGCTGCTGCCTTGGCCAGGTCTCCCTTGCAAAAAAGGTTCCTAATCTCAATGGGACTTCCTGGTTAAATAAAGGTAAAATAAAAATATATCAATAAAAATTAAATGTAGGAAAATACATGATTTTCACTGAAAAAATGCAAAACACAGAGGGTAATATTTAAATAAATAGTGATAAATCACTTCAGAAAAGTTGAATATAGAAAAACAAATATTGTGGAGCTGCCACAGAAGTAACACTGGGCCTTTATGGGTTAAATGACCTCTTTGTTCAAAAAATACCAAGTTTATTCTTGTTACTTTGAGATTAAACATAAAAAGTTTTATTCTTATTTTAAGGAACTGACTAAGTTTCATTTAGTTGCCACTGTGGATTTTTCATTAATTTGTATTAAGTTAAAAACAGCAAAATGTGTTGGTTTTTCTTTGTTTTTTTATTCTATCAGTACCAAATTTGGTGAACAGTGCAGCAGGACTGAGCTCCACGATTGTTCTATAAATGGTAAGACTGGGCCTAAAAATGGCCACCACCAACCACAACTCATCACCTTGATGGAGACCATTTATCTAATTAATGTGAGTCTAGACAGAGCTTTTGGTATGTGAGTTCCTCAAATACCACAAACATGTACCTCCAAACCTGGTAGAAACCATCAGTTTAGGTACAAGTGGATAATACACACGATACGTCATCAATATTAACTGGTATTTGTGGTGATATGGAACTACCAAGAATCATAAAAAATAAGAAAAAAAACAACACAACACAACTGCCCTAATGTTATTAAATAGACCTGTTTTAATAGGTCGGAGTATCTGTACCGTATATCTAGGGATGGGAATCGAGAACCAGTTCTTTTTGTGAACTGGATCCCAGTAGCTTGATTCCTTGGAATTGTTGGCCTGCCTGCTTAATGGTTCTGCTTATCAATTACGCCTTCATTGCGCATGCGCGATGACGTCATGCATTGTTTTGGTCAGAACGTGGCCAACATGGCGTTGAGGCAGAAACGGTCTAAAAAGACCACAGCAGGTCCACTGGAACACTGTCAAAGCTTCCATTTCTTCTAAAGGGTGGAATCCCTCCAATCTGTTCAAACATTCGTCCACAGCATGGGATTCATTTGATTCACTACTTAGCGACGTTTGTGAATCTAGCGGCAGAGTGAACACCAGACTGTCAGCTGGGCCCAGTTCTGGTTCCGGTGTGGGCAACAAATGTTGTACCACCTCAAATACAAGTTTCCGAAGGTAGGGGAAAGGAAATGAGGTGCACAACAGCGAGAGACGAGCTGAGTCGAACTGGTTCCACGTAGTGGAAATGCGGCAAAAGAGGAATTAGTAAAGAGTCTGTAGTTTAACTTCCACTGTGCTGTAATTCCATTGGCAGCTTTAATTGTGTTGAGTTGAAACGTGTCTGAGCCTACCAATCACCTCCTCCAGACATAGTTCATACTTCTGGACAGGTCTTAACCACAGCCCTCATTAATTAGTGCCAGTGGGGGCGTGGCCAAAAGCTGGTATTTGTGCTGACATAAACCCTCCTAAAGGCATGAAACTTGGCAAAGTAACACCAGCTGCAAATATTTCAGAAAATATGTCATCCATAATGTTGGAAGAGCTTATCCCAGGGTTCCTACGGGTTTCTACAAGTTACATTTAAGACTTTTTAAGACTACTTGGCACTGAATTTAATGCCCTTTTCGTGGCTATACTGGCAAAAATTCACGAGTCCTACAGTTTAGGAAAATGGCAGGAGTTTGTCTTTTGGCTTTTACATCAGTCATGTGTTTCGCCTTGATTCTTATCATTTATGAATGATGATGAATTGACTGAGCGTCAAACACATTCCAAAAATTCCAAACAGGTCGAGAATGATCTTTTCTCGAACCAGGCATTTTTACCTCCACCAAGGACGTTATGTTTTTGCCACGGTTTGTTTGTTTGTTTGTTGGTTTGTTAGTTAGCAAGATAACTCAAAAAGTTATGGACGGATTTTCATGAAACTTTCAGGAAATGTTGATACTGGCACAAGGAACAAATGATTACATTTTGGTGGTGATCGGGGGGGGGGCAGATCTGCCTTGGCGGAGGTCTGCGCTCTCCGAGTGCTTTTCTAGTTTATTTTCTTTTTTTCCCTTTATTTTTCTTTTGCATATAAACAAAGAAATAACATTACCCCAATCCTAGCAGAAAAATATACATCCACACAAACAGAAAATACATATTTAAAAGTAATTACCATAAAATTGAAGATTTTCTAGATAAATAGAAATAGTAAATAAAATAAATAAATGAAACAAAATAAAATAAAATGGCAATACAATTCTAAAATTATAAATCAGACCATAGTAGTGTACAAGTCATATGGAGCTGTGGTTTTTCAAGAAAACCATATACGGACCCATAAAAGGGCAAATTTCTTGTGCTTCTTTTAACAACATATGTTAGCCTTTCCAAGGTAAGACTAGCAGCCAGCTGTTTTATCCACAAACCAACAGCAGGTATGTCCATATTTTTCCATAAAATTCCAAGTATCCGTCTGGTTTGGAAAAGTCCAAAGTCAATGAGTAGTGACTGTTGTAACGTTACAGCAAAAATGTCAGGATATGAATCCAGCACACAAAGTTTAACACATGATAGGACTTCCAGCCGGGCATTATTAAATTTACACTTCCTCACACTGGAAAAAATCTAAATCTTACCAAGTGTATTTTTCTAATTTCTAGTCAAAATATCCCATTACACTTAAATAAGACAGAATCACCTAAAGACTAACTTTTCAGTGAGATATAAGAACTGACTTTTAGACAATAGATCTGGAAAATCTTATCTGAAGAAATCTAACCAAGATGATTTTCACTTGTTCCACTGGCAGATTTTTTTTTTTTTTTTTTAAATTAAGCAAAAAAACAAAAAAAAAAAAAAACAAATCTGGAATCAAGCAAAAAATCTCTAACAAAACACAAAAAATCTTGAATTAAGCAAAAAAAAAAAAAAAAATCTCAAATTAACCACAAAAAATCTTCAATTAACCCAAAAGTCTTGAATTAAGCAAAAAAAAAAAAAATCTATCAATGGAAAGAGTGAAAATTATCTTGGTTAGATTTCTTGAAATCTGATTTTCCAGATCTATTGTCTGTAAATCAGGTCTTATATCTCACTGAAAAGTCACTCTTTAGATGATTGTGTCTTATTTTAAGCGTGATGAGATATTTTGACTAGAAATGAGAAAAATACACCTGGTCAGATTTAGATTTTTTTCCAGTGTGTGCTTACTTTTTGCTTGTGCGCCGTCCCTTAAAATTCCCATAGTCACCTTTCTCGGGTGACTAACAGAAATGTTGGAAAATGAAGAATTCCATTTAAAAAAGCAAAATATCACTCCTTTAACAACTTCTAGAACTACACAAAAAAAGCTATGATGATACAATTTGATGCTGCAAACAACTTTAGTTTCCAGCAGTGGAGCTTCCTGTTGTTGCCTAGAAACTGGTTTGGACTCGATTAGCTTATCTTTAACTTCTTATTTTTAATTTCATTTACTAAAGTTACGTTCCCGCCCCTAGTTTGAGTTAAAGTCTTGGATAACGTTAATGGCCCCGTTTCACAGCAGGTCCAGACAAAGTGTTTCCAGTGGATTTCCTCGATGCCAGGCTGATTCATACATAGACCTGAACTCTGAAACACTACCCAGACCTGGGTTACATCGCTCTGGCACAAGCGTAATCTTCCCATCGCGAGCGCTGTTTTATCGACTTGGCTCGGGCGTTTACAGAGCGCTTCGCCACACAGAGAGACAGCCGCTGTGTTTGGCCTAACTGAGCTAAATCGCCGGCATTTGATTATGTTAGCGTTCGCACACACAGGACAAGCTGCAGCGGGCTCGGATAAACACTACAAGGACGACTCACAGATTATACAGAGAATATAGGTCACATGGTGTTGCACTAGTGTGTTTGACCATGGAGTGTGAACGCCAACAGGAACATGAGAAGCACAGTAGTAAATATGTGGTCTGAGTTTGTCACAACATAGAAAAATGTGTTATCTAACGTCGAGCCAAATCTGAATGATGTCTGAAATGTAAAACCAACACAGAGACCAATATTTATTTCCATACTTTTTGTTGTTTATCATTCTGTCGTTTCCTCTGGACGTACATGGTTATTATACAATAACAACGGTCAGTGATGTCAATTTATGGGTGGGTGGGTTCCTTTGTTATTAGATCCACCGCATGGTTCCAAAGGGAAGCAGGAATCTGACGATGAGTCCACGTTAAAGCCCCTTTCAGGAGCTGGTCCAGACCCCTGCACCAGGTCGGGTACCCACAAAAACATGCAGGGATGGATAAAAAAAAACTAGAAAAGCAGATCACCACCAAAATGTAATCATTCGTTCCTTGTGCCAGTATCAACATTTCCTGAAAGTTTCATCAAAATCCTTCCATAACTTTGAGTTATCTTGCTAACAGACGGACAAACAAAAAATCTGCACCCCCCCCCCCCCCCCATCACCACCAATATTTAATCATTTGTTCCTTGTGCTTGTATCAACATCTCCTGAAAATTTCATCAAAATCCAAAATCCTTCCACTAAAGCACTCGGCAGACCTCCACCAAGGCAGATCAGCCCCCCCCCACCCCTGATCACCACCAAAATTTCATAATTTCAACATTTCCTGAAAATTTCATCCAAACCCATCCATAACTTTGTGAGTTATTTTGCTAACAGACAAAAAAACAAACCCCGATGAAAACATAACCTCCTTGGCAGAGGTAAAAAGAAGAATTTTCGCGGGCATGAATAAAATTAAACAAAGTGAAAAGATAAAAGATTCATGGATGAAAATAATTTGCAGGACATTTAATGATGATGATGATCTAGTTTCATTGTGGCCGATCCACAGCTGGTTTGTTTTGTTGTGAAGTGAGCTTCACCTCTGTCTACATCCACCCACAGACGTCGCTGAGCAGCACTTTTACAGATTAATTGATAGCGTGTGTTTTAACCAAAAATAAAGACCTTAAGAGTGAGTTACTGTGTAGACCAGGGGTCACCAATCCTGGTCCTCGAGGGCCGGAATCCTGCATGTTTTAGATGTATCCCCCTTCCAACACACCTGATTCAAATGCTAAGCCTATCATCCAGCTCTGCAGAAGCCTGATAATGACCGTCACGTGTGCTGGAAGAGCGAAACATCTAAAACATGCAGGATACCGGCCCTCCAGGACCAGGACTGGTGACCCCTGATGTAGACAATGAGTTTATTCACAGGTCGGGTCGGGTCGCCGGTCTAATGTACGTGGGTGCGAGCGGGTGCGGATTGGACTTGAAAAAAATGCAGGTAGTGGGTCGGGTTACGTACTCAGCTTTGTGGGTACGGGTTTGGAAAAGTGGACCTGTGCAGGACTGTGCTGGATGACCAATTATCATGAAGAACAGGAAGAAATATGGAGCGCCTCCTTTCCAGGAATGGGTGACCAAGTGGGAAAAGTAGTGGCATGTGAAAGTACACACAGTTTTTATATTTATCACATATTTTTAACAAGTGTTTTTGCTGCTAAAGAGATTTTCATTGTTCCTGTGACAGTGACAATAAAGGTCTATTCTATTCTGTTCTATTCTATTCTATTCTATTCTATTCTATTCTATTCTATTCTACCCTATTCTACTCTATTCTATTCTATTCTATTCTATTCTACTCTACTCTACTCTATTCTACTCTATTCTATTCTATTCTATTCTACTCTATTCTACCCTATTCTACTCTATTCTATTCTATTCTATTCTACTCTATTCTACCCTATTCTACTCTATTCTATTCTATTCTATTCTACTCTACTCTATTCTACTCTATTCTATTCTACTCTATTCTACCCTATTCTACTCTATTCTATTCTATTCTATTCTACTCTATTCTACCCTATTCTACTCTATTCTATTCTATTCTATTCTATTCTATTCTATTCTATTCTATTCTACTCTACTCTACTCTACTCTATTCTACTCTATTCTATTCTATTCTATTCTATTCTATTCTACTCTATTCTACCCTATTCTACTCTATTCTATTCTATTCTATTCTACTCTACTCTACTCTACTCTATTCTACTCTATTCTATTCTACTCTATTCTACCCTATTCTACTCTATTCTATTCTACTCTATTCTACTCTATTCTATTCTACTCTACTCTATTCTACTCTATTCTACTCTATTCTATTCTATTCTGTTCTACTGCTTACGAGGCCTGGGAACCAGACGGATCTGCTCAGGAGGATGCAGAGGTTTCATTTGGCAGCTCATCCTGGTCCATGTCCCATTCACACCGACTTCAACAAGCCTGGGTCGTGCCAGACCAAACAGACGCTAAACTGATATGAGAACAGTTTGACGGAATGATTTATAGGCTGCACTTTAGTCACTTTAGTCAACAACCATGATGGCTGCCGCCGGTGCAGAGCAGTGTTCTGACTCCAGAATCAAATACACGGGACGTTCAAATGTATCCAAAATAAGACAGAATGACTGCGCTTCAAGCCTCTGTCACTGATAATAAAGCCCAGTTTAGCCAATAATCAGTGTTCTGATTGATTCTATTCACCTGCATGTAGAGGCATTATGGTCTACGCTCCTTGAACGCCTCTTGGATATAATAAATTAACCAAACTCCATTGGGACAAACCAGGCCACAGTCCAGGTATGTAATGAAAACACTGCAGCATCTTCCACACATGGACAGAGTCTGTAGAACAGTGTTTACTTTGTATAGATGTGGTCAAAATACTGCAATAACATCACATAAGTAACGAATAAACAGCCTGAGTCAGAGAAAACAAGGAACTAAACTTTAGAATTTGGATGTAACTCCAGGATCATGACTGTACCGCAAAAGACAGTAGTAGTAGTAGTAGTAGTAGTAGTAGTAGTAGTAGTAGTAGTAGTAGTAGTAGGAGTAGTAGTAGGAGTAGTAGGAGGAGTAGGAGTAGGAGTAGTAGTAGTAGTGGTGGTAGTAGTAGTAGTAGTAGTAGTAGTAGTAGTAGTAGTAGTAGTAGTAGTAGGAGGAGTAGGAGTAGAAGTAGTAGTAGTAGTGGTGGTAGTAGTAGTAGTAGTGGTAGTAGTAGTAGTAGTAGTAGTAGTAGTAGTAGTAGTAGTAGTAGTAGGAGTAGTAGTAGGAGTAGTAGGAGGAGTAGGAGTAGGAGTAGTAGTAGTAGTGGTGGTAGTAGTAGTAGTAGTAGTAGTAGTAGTAGTAGTAGTAGTAGTAGTAGTAGTAGTAGTAGTAGTAGTAGGAGTAGTAGTAGGAGTAGTAGGAGGAGTAGGAGTAGGAGTAGTAGTAGTAGTGGTGGTAGTAGTAGTAGTAGTAGTAGTAGTAGTAGTAGTAGTAGTAGTAGTAGGAGGAGTAGGAGTAGAAGTAGTAGTAGTAGTGGTGGTAGTAGTAGTAGTAGTGGTAGTAGTAGTAGTAGTAGTAGTAGTAGTAGTAGTAGTAGTAGTAGTAGTAGGAGTAGTAGTAGGAGTAGTAGGAGGAGTAGGAGTAGGAGTAGTAGTAGTAGTGGTGGTAGTAGTAGTAGTAGTAGTAGTAGTAGTAGTAGTAGTAGTAGTAGTAGTAGGAGGAGTAGGAGTAGAAGTAGTAGTAGTAGTGGTGGTAGTAGTAGTAGTAGTGGTAGTAGTAGTAGTAGTAGTAGTAGTGGTAGTAGTAGTAGTAGTAGTAGTAGTAGTAGTAGTAGTAGTAGTGGTGGTGGTAGTGGTAGTAGTAGTAGTGGTAGTAGTAGTAGTAGTAGTAGTAGTAGTGGTGGTGGTAGTAGTAGTAGTAGTAGTAGTAGTAGTAGTGGTGGTAGTAGTAGTAGTAGTAGTGGTGGTAGTAGTAGTAGTAGTGGTGGTAGTAGTAGTAGTAGTAGTAGTGGTGGTAGTAGTAGTAGTAGTAGTGGTAGTAGTAGTAGTAGTAGTGGTGGTGGTAGTAGTAGTAGTAGTAGTAGTAGTAGTAGTAGTAGTAGTAGTAGTAGTAGTAGTGGTAGTAGTAGTAGTAGTAGTGGTGGTAGTAGTAGTAGTAGTAGTGGTGGTGGTGGTGGTGGTGGTGGTAGTAGTAGTAGTAGTAGTAGTAGTAGTAGTAGTAGTAGTAGTGGTGGTAGTAGTAGTAGTAGTAGTGGTGGTAGTAGTAGTAGTAGTAGTAGTAGTGGTGGTGGTAGTAGTAGTAGTAGTAGTAGTGGTGGTAGTAGTAGTAGTGGTAGTAGTAGTAGTAGTAGTAGTAGTAGTAGTAGTAGTAGTGGTAGTAGTAGTAGTAGTAGTAGTAGTAGTAGTAGTGGTAGTAGTAGTAGTAGTAGTAGTAGTAGTAGTAGTAGTAGTAGTAGTAGTAGTCGTGGTGGTAGTAGTAGTAGTAGTAGTGGTGGTAGTAGTAGTAGTAGTAGTAGTAGTAGTAGTAGTAGTAGTAGTAGTAGTAGTAGTAGTGGTGGTAGTAGTAGTAGCAGTAGTAGTAGTAGTAGTGGTGGTGGTAGTAGTAGTAGTAGTAGTAGTAGTGGTGGTAGTAGTAGTAGTGGTAGTAGTAGTAGTAGTAGTAGTAGTAGTAGTAGTAGTAGTGGTAGTAGTAGTAGTAGTAGTAGTAGTAGTAGTAGTAGTAGTGGTAGTAGTAGTAGTAGTAGTAGTAGTAGTAGTAGTAGTAGTAGTAGTAGTAGTAGTCGTGGTGGTAGTAGTAGTAGTAGTAGTGGTGGTAGTAGTAGTAGTAGTAGTGGTGGTAGTAGTAGTAGTAGTAGTGGTGGTAGTAGTAGTAGTAGTAGTAGTAGTAGTAGTAGTAGTAGTAGTAGTAGTAGTAGTGGTGGTAGTAGTAGTAGCAGTAGTAGTAGTAGTAGTGGTGGTAGTAGTAGTAGTAGTAGTAGTAGTAGTAGTAGTAGTAGTAGTAGTGGTGGTAGTAGTGGTAGTAGTAGTAGTAGTAGTGGTAGTAGTAGTAGTAGTAGTAGTAGTAGTAGTAGTAGTAGTAGTAGTGGTAGTAGTAGTAGTAGTAGTGGTAGTAGTAGTAGTAGTGGTAGTAGTAGTAGTAGTAGTAGTAGTAGTAGTAGTAGTGGTAGTAGTAGTAGTAGTAGTGGTAGTAGTAGTAGTAGTAGTAGTAGTGGTAGTAGTAGTAGTAGTAGTAGTAGTAGTAGTAGTGGTAGTAGTAGTAGTAGTAGTAGTGGTAGTAGTAGTAGTAGTAGTGGTAGTAGTAGTAGTAGTAGTAGTGGTAGTAGTAGTAGTAGTAGTAGTAGTGTCAGAGTGTCAGTAGTAGATATGATCTTCTGCCATTGAATTCTAAGTTACAGTTCTTTTTTACGTGTATTTTTCTTACTCTAAATACTTGTATTATTCATTAGCATAATGAAGCTAACATGTAGCTAACACAGTAGAACATATTTAGTCACTTCACCAGTTTAGTTTGTTCAGTTACATGGTCAGATCTAAATCATCCTCTACTTAACTACTGATTATCAGCCACAGTTTCACAGACCACAGCAGGAATCTGGATTCAAACCCACAACCAAAGGGTGGTGGTGTTTCTAAATGTGGCTCCAGAGTGTCATCAGGACTAAGATTCACAACAGCAGACTCCAGAACCACGACCTGTCACAGGAAGTGTTTCTGAAGGCTGAGTGGGCTGGGATGAGCGCAGCTGTGTGCACCACGCTGAGGACCCAACAGGACTGACAAGACTGGACCCACTGACCCAACAGGACTGACAAGACTGGACCCACTGACCCAACAGGACTGGACCCACTGACCCAACAGGACTGACAAGACTGGACCCACTGACCCAACAGGACTGACAAGACTGGACCCACTGACCCAACAGGACTGGACCCACGGACCCAACAGGACTGGACCCACGGACCCAACAGGACTGGGCCCACAGACCCAACAGGACTGGACCCACTGACCCAACAGGACTGGACCCACTGACCCAACAGGACTGGACCCACGGACCCAACAGGACTGGACCCACTGACCCAACAGGACTGGACCCACTGACCCAACAGGACTGGACCCACGGACCCAACAGGACTGGACCCACTGACCCAACAGGACTGGACCCACAGACCCAACAGGACTGGACCCACGGACCCAACAGGACTGGACCCACGGACCCAACAGGACTGGACCCACTGACCCAACAGGACTGGACCCACGGACCCAACAGGACTGGACCCACTGACCCAACAGGACTGGACCCACTGACCCACCGGGACTGGACCCACTGACCCAACAGGACTGACAAGACTGGACCCACTGACCCAACAGGACTGGACCCACAGACCCAACAGGATTGGACCCACGGACCCAACAGGACTGGGCCCACAGACCCAACAGGACTGGACCCACAAACCCAACAGGACTGGACCCACAAACCCACCAGGACTGGACCCACGGACCCAACAGGACTGGACCCATGGACCCAACAGGACTGGACCCACGGACCCAACAGGACTGGACCCACAAACCCACCAGGACTGGACCCACGGACCCAACTGGACTGGACCCATGGACCCAACAGGACTGGACCCATGGACCCAACAGGACTGGACCCACGGACCCAACAGGACTGGACCCACGGACTCACCGGGAGTGGACCCACGGATCCACCGGGACTGGACCCAAGGACCCACCAAGACTGGACCCACAAACCCACCAAGACTGGACCCACAAACCCACCTGTTGACCCATGGACCCACCCGCTGACCCAGAGACCCACCAGCTGACCTATGGACCCACCCGCTGGCCCACAGACACCACCCACTGACCCATGGACCCACCCGCTGACGTATGGACCCACCCGCTGACCCACGGACCCACCCGCTGACCCAGAGACCCACCCGCTGGCCCACAGACACCACCCACTGACCCATGGACCCACCCGCTGACCCATGGACCTACCCGCTGACCCAAGGACCCACCCGCTGACCCAGAGACTCACCCGCTGGCCCACAGACACCACCCACTGACCCACGGACCCACCCGTTGACCCACAGACACCACCCACTGACCCACGGACCCACCCGTTGACCCACAGACCCACCCGCTGACCCACGGACCCACCCGCTGACCCACAGACCCACCCACTGACCCGCTGACCCACGGACCCACCCGCTGACCCACAGACCCACCCGCTGACCCGCTGACCCACGGACCCACCCGCTGACCCACGGACCCACCCGCTGACCCACAGACCCACCCGCTGACCCCCAGGTGGATGTGTTCCAGTACCTGTGGCTGGTTGGTGGAGTTGAGGATCAGGGCCCACAGGTCGGCCCGCAGCTCGGTGGGGCAGCCCTGCCTGCTGTACTGCTGCGCCGCTGCACTGTCCTGCTCCGACACCACTGGAAACACACAGACCACAGGACATGTATGATTCTGTCCGGTACAGGGGTGCAGCTGTGTAGAGAAGCACAGGATGGAGGCTGATGTCACGTCACTCCCCAGCTCTGGAACTCCCTCCCACCTTCCGTCCGTTACTGTGACTCTCTCCCCACATTCAAATCCAGACTCAAAACTCACCTTTTCAGAGTAGCCTACCCACCATGAATTCTACTCTCCATTTTACATCTTCATTTCTATCTATCGTAATTATTCTTTTCTATATTGTTTATTTCTTTGTATTTTATGCATTGTCTGTTTTATCTTGTTGCACAGTGTCCTTGGGTGTCTTGAAAGGCGCTTAGAAATAACATTTATTATTATCATTATTATTATTTAGCACAGGGGTCTCAAACATGTGTCCCAGGAGCCGAATGTATCCCACCAAAGGTTCCAATCCGGCCCGTGGAATGAATTTGTAAAGTGCAAAAATTCCACAGTCAAGGCTGTGGAACTCATTTTAGTTCAGGTTCCACATACAGACCAATCTGATCTACAGTCAAATAATAACAGCAGAAGAACCTATAAAAAACAATGACTATATTTTCTTCTCGGTTTGATGTGAAAAAAATAATATTACATTATGCCGATAAATAATAGCAACTAAAATTTTTTTGTCTTTGTTTTAGTGTAAAGAATAACATCAAATTATGAAAACATTTACATTTACAAACTATCCTGTAACAATAAAATGTGAATAACCTGAACAAATATGAACAACCTGAAATGTCTAAAGAAAATTAAGCACAAGTTTAACAATTCTCTGCCTGTTCCTCAGTGTTTAGTGTCTTTGTAGATCTGATCCATAATGCACATGTAGAAATGATAAGTTGAGGCAGAATTTTGTTAAAATTGCACTGATTTTTCTTACAAAATGTCACTTTTTTCAGGTTATTCACATCTTTTTTGTTTGGATAGTTTATAAAAGTAAGTAAGTAGGTTTTTTTGTGTTAAAACAGAGACAAAAATTTGGAGTTGTCATTATTTAAAGGTTATTCTGTTATTATTTTACTGGTCCGGCCCACTGGAGATTAAATCGGGCTGAATTTGGCCCCTGAAAGAGGCACCTGGAGGTCAAATCACTGGTGTAAAAGCCTGTTTCCACTGATCTGAGGGCCTGAAATATTCTTTAACTGGAGCAGAATTATTAAACAGGTTTATATGTTGATGAAGTTGCTTTGAAGGTAAAACCACAGGTCGAACACCTTCAGTTATGATGTTTTACTCTGAAATATGGTTCAATAACCCTCTGGATTTTCAAGATCAATACCAATGCGTTAAATTTTTTACTTTTACGTGACCTTATCTGGTTAATTACAGCAAAACAGCTGCAATTCATGGCCTTGAATAGATGTTTTTTTTGTCTGCATCCTCTTTAAACACGATAATTGTCATTTTCTTCAAACATAAAACGATTAGAACTCTAAAAAAAGATCCAAACAGCGGCGGCAGCAGCAGCCTGTGTTCAGTTTCCTTCTATTCCTCTGAAAATGCATCAACATTAAAATCATAACACAGACGTTCCCATCGCAGGCATTATTAAATAATGGTCCTAAAAACACTCACAGACGTGAAGCCTCCCCCATGTCCATGCGACTCTAAATCTGTGTTGTGACAGAAGCCAAAAACAGCCAGCGTTGCCTTCAGGTGGCGTCCAGTCATAACATAAACCAACACACTCCTCGCCTCTTAAATTTCCTATTTGAGTGCACTTAACACTGGGCCTGGACCAGAAGAGGCTGGAACAGTGGCTGTGTGTATAGAACCCAGCCTGTGTTTTCACCACTCCTGTCCATTCATGTGTGATTTGTGTTGATAATAAGGCGCCTGTTTACACTGGATTCATAGGAAAGGAATGAGTTAAGGGTTGAAGAGTGATTAAAGCACCTGAAGGAGGGTTCGACCGGGGTTAAGGACGGACGCCAAACGTCCCTCAGATGACGCTGAAGTTTACATTTACCTTAGATAAATATATCAGAGACGACAGGCATACGCATGGAATCATTATCAGCAGAAAGTCACCACTGACTTATTTAAGAGCTTCGAATACAGATGAACCTGGCGGTACCACTTTCATTTGTTCTAGAAACGTAATTAATCCATTCCAGCCCCCAGAAACCACCCAAAAACACCCCAAAACGACAAAAACTACCCAGAAACAACCCCAAAACCACCCAAACACTGCCCAAAAACAACCAAAAAAACCATCCAAAAACACCCCAAAAAAATCCAAAACCAACCCAAACCACACCCAAAAACAACCCCAAAAAACCACCCAAACACCACCCAAAAACCATAGAAAAAGCACCTAAAAGCACCCCAAAACAACCCAAAAACAACCCAACCCAAACCACTCCCCCCCCCCAAAAGAAAAACACCCAAACAACACCCAAAAACCATCGAAATACAACCCCAAACCACCCAAAAACAAACCAAAAAAACAACCCCAAAACCATACCCAAAGACACCCCAAAACAATCCAAAAACCACCCCCAAAAAAACACACAAACACCATCCAAAAACAACCAAAAAACACCCCAGTGTTTGTCAGGTGGAGTGTGTGATGTCAGGTGAAAACAGCCACCGTCTATGGAAGGAAAAGTCCACTTGGTTGGGCTGTGGTTTACTATGATAACTGTCATTTTCTTCAAATATAAAATGGTTAGAACTGTTAAAAGGCGCAGCGTGTAAAAAGCTAAAGGCAGATTAAGGCCTGATCAGGACGGTATGAGGAGGTTAACTGCATTTAGTCGAGGTGTGTGTGAACATCCACCCTCCATTATATGATAATTAAACGTATTCTGTGTCTGTTTCATGTGTCTGTTTAGTCCCTGATGGACAGTGGATATAAATACTCTGACGTCCAAAGACTCTTTAATGTAAAAATAGAAACTCTTTAAAAAGTGGTAAAAACATAAAAACGTGTCCTGAAATGATAATAGAGAAGAAGAGGAATCTCACAACCCATAGATAATCAGGAAAAGAGGAATGAACCCAAACTGTTCTTACCTTTTTTTCCAACCTGAATGTACTCGCTCTCGAACAAATCTGCACAGAAACAGAAAAACACAGCATCAGTCTTCTGCTTTTTCCATGTAATTCTATCAGAGTGATTTACAAACACAGATGAGCTGGATACGCAACTATTTAAAGGCCAAACAGCAGACGGCAACACTGTCAATACCAGGCCTCAACACAGATAGTGTCTGAGGAAAACCAGGCGTCCACGGAGACAGAACCAGGTCCAAACGTGGACACTGTTTATGCACCGCTACAAAAAAAACCAGGCGTCCACGGAGACAGAACCAGGTCCAAATGTGGACACTGTTTATGCACTGTAACAAAAAAAAACAGGCATCCACGGAGACAGAACCAGGTCCAAACGTGGACACTGTTTATGCACCGCTACAAAAAAAAAACAGGCATCCACGTAGACAGAACCAGGTCCAAACGTGGACACTGTTTATGCACCGCTACAAAAAAAAAACAGGCGTCCACGTAGACAGAACCAGGTCCAAACGTGGACACTGTGTTTATGCACTGTTCCAAAAATAACAGGCGTCCACGGAGACAGAACCAGGTCCAAACGTGGACACTGTTTATGCACTGTAACAAAAAAAAACAGGCATCCACGGAGACAGAACCAGGTCCAAACGTGGACACTGTTTATGCACCGCTACAAAAAAAAAACAGGCGTCCACGTAGACAGAACCAGGTCCAAACGTGGACACTGTTTATGCACCGCTACAAAAAAAAAAACAGGCGTCCACGTAGACAGAACCAGGTCCAAACGTGGACACTGTGTTTATGCACTGTTCCAAAAATAACAGGCGTCCACGGAGACAGAACCAGGTCCAAACGTGGACACTGTTTATGCACTGTAACAAAAAAAAACAGGCGTCCACGAAGACAGAACTAGGTCCAAACGTGGACACTGTTTATGCACTGTTCCAAAAATAACAGGCGTCCACGAAGACAGAACCAGGTCCAAACGTGGACACTGTTTATGCACCGCTACAAAAAAAAAACAGGCGTCCACGGAGACAGAACCAGGTCCAAACGTGGACACTGTTTATGCACTGTTCCAAAAATAACAGGCGTCCACGAAGACAGAACCAGGTCCAAACGTGGACACTGTTTATGCACCGCTACAAAAAAAAAACAGGCGTCCACGGAGACAGAACCAGGTCCAAACGTGGACACTGTTTATGCACTGTTACAAAAATAACAGGCGTCCACGGAGACAGAACCAGGTCCAAACGTGGACACTGTGTTTATGCACTGTTCCAAAAATAACAGGCGTCCACGAAGACAGAACTAGGTCCAAACGTGGACACTGTTTATGCACTGTTACAAAAATAACAGGCGTCCACGGAGACAGAACCAGGTCCAAACGTGGACACTGTTTATGCACTGTTCCAAAAATAACAGGCATCCACAGAGACAGAACCAGGTCCAAACGTGGACACTGTTTATGCACTGTAACAAAAAAAAACAGGCGTCCACGAAGACAGAACCAGGTCCAAACGTGGACACTGTTTATGCACCGCTACAAAAAAAAAACAGGCGTCCACGTAGACAGAACCAGGTCCAAACGTGGACGCTGTGTTTATGCACCGTTACAAAAAAACAGAGCCAAAAACAACCCATAAACCACCAAAAGCAACGCAAAACCCACCTATAAACAACCCAAAAAACACCAAAACCACCTATAAATCACCTAAAACCACCAAAATCACCCAAAACCACCAAATTCACCCATAAACCACCCAAAAACCACCCATAAACCACCCAAAAACCACCCATAAACCATCCATAAACAACCCAAAAACCACCAATACCACCCAAAAACCACCAAAATCACCCATAAACCACCCAAAACCACCTATAAACCACCCAAAAATCACCCATAAACCACCCAGTTCCACCAAATTCACCCATAAACCACCCCAAACCACCAAAACCACCCATAAACCCTCCAAAACCACCAAAATCACCCATAAACCACCCAAAAACCTCTCAAAACCACCTATAAACCACCCAAAAACCACCAAAATCACCCATAAACCACCCAAAACCACCCATAAACCACCCAAAAATCACCCATAAACCACCCCAAACCACCAAAATCACCCATAAACCACCCAAAAACCTCTCAAAACCACCTATAAACCACCCAAAAACCACCAAATCACCCATAAACCACCCAAAACCACCCATAAACCACCCAAAAACCACCCCAAACCACCAAAATCACCCATAAACCACCCAAAAACCTCTCAAAACCACCTATAAACCACCCAAAAACCACCTATAAACCACCCAAAAACCACCCATAAAACACCCAAAACCACCCAAAAACGTGGGTGTCCATGGACACCAATCCAGCCCATACATGGACATTGTGTTTATGTACCATTACAGACCACATTCACGTTCCTCAAACATCACCATAATAGTCTGAGTGAGTTCAAAGGTCGGTCTGAGTCGACATTGTTCAATAAGATCCAAAACCTCTTTAAGAGATGACAGAAAACTAATGGAATGGGTCGTTAGGGGCGGGGCTACCTGGATGGACATGGGCGTGGTCATCAATTCCCAGCTGCCCTGTCGCCATGTTCAGCTCTGAGTACGCCCGCCTCTGAGAGAGTAAACCACAAATGGAAATCAGAACCAAAATACTACAAAAACAACAGGAAACCAGGGTCTGTTATTAAAAATACGATGAAATACTACAAAAAACAAAAGGAAAACAAGGCCTGTTACTAAAAATACAATGAAATACTACAAAAAACAAAAGGAAAACAAGGCCTGTTACTAAAAATACAATGAAATACTACAAAAAACAAAAGGAAAACAAGGCCTGTTACTAAAAATACAATGAAATACTACAAAAAACAAAAGGAAAACAAGGCCTGTTACTAAAAATACAATGAAATACTACAAAAATAGCAGAAAAACAGACTCTTATTAAAAATACTACAAAAATAACAGGAAAATCCTGTCAGTGCTTACAAACACTAACACTAATTATGGACTTATTTTGTAAATGATTATATTATATAATAATATATAATTATATATTTCTACTGTTATGTTGATGTAATTTCTGTCTCAGTCACATAAACTCGGTCTAGTCTCTGGACCCAGACCAAGACCCGGTCCTGGACCCAGATCCAGACCCGGATCCAGACCCATCCCCGGTCCCGGTGGTCCCGGTCCTACCAGCTGGGGGACGTCCCTGACGTTGAGGGGGATCTGGATCAGCCCCCAGTGGCTCCGGACGCTGACCTCCTCACTGCTGTCGTGGTTCGGGTTCCGTAAACTGATCAGAACCTGGAAAAGAAACAACGAGGTCTGATGAGTTAAAGAAAAGTGAAACTAGTAGAAAAAACAGACAGTCCTGATCTGAAACGCAGATAAATGTTGTGTTTGATGTTTGTCCTGTTCTGACCCTGAAGATGAGACCAGGACTGTTTTCATCCTGTTCAATAGAACATTTAACCTGTTTTCAACATCAGACACCATCAGAGTTTATTTTATCTTCTTACATCTTTTACATCATTGTCTTGATCTCTTTGTCTCTGTGAGTTTGGAGTTTTTAATTTATTCATAACTCATCCAAAGTCACTTTGTGTTCAATGTAGTCAAATCATTTTGTCACAGAACTCACTTCACCCAAACCAGGGTCTTTTCCTAAACCAAACTAAAAACTGAAGGTTCAATAGTAGGATTAGTGGTTACAAAAGGCACAAATAGAGAAAAGACTTATTTATTAATGACATTTATCATTATTACTACTTTATTACTTATTACTACTAGTACTTTCTACTGTGCCATTACCTGTTCTTCAATACTGATTTTATTACTATTACTTTAGTCTTTTTTTTTTTGTAATATTTCTTATATGTTTACATTCAGTGTTCTGTTACTGGAACCTTAATTTCAATCAAATTCAATCTAATCTAAAACATACTACAAAAAAAACAACAACAGGAAAACACTGCAATTCATTTCAATAAATGATTGATCAATTTGATAAGCTTTGGTTTTTTTTATACCTATATCTGTTTAGTGACATATACCCATGGGTGTAGGTGTGGGTGCAGGTGTGGGTGTGCGTATAGGTGTAGGTGTGGGTGTGGGTGTCAGTGTAGGTGCAGGTGTGGGTGTAGGTGCAAGTGCAGGTGTAGGTGTGGGTGTGGGTGCGGGTGTGGGTGTAGGTGCAGGTGTAGGTGCAGGTGCAGGTGTGGGTGCGGGTGTGGGTGTAGGTGTGGGTGTGGGTGCAGGTGCAGGTGTGGGTGTAGGTGCAGGTGTAGGTGTGGGTGTGGGTGCGGGTGTAGGTGCAGGTGTGGGTGTGGGTGCGGGTGTAGGTGTAGGTGTGGGTGTGGGTGCAGGTGTGGGTGCAGGTGCAGGTGCAGGTGTGGGTGCGGGTGTGGGTGTAGGTGCAGGTGCAGGTGTAGGTGTGGGTGTGGGTGCGGGTGTGGGTGTAGGTGCAGGTGTGGGTGTGGGTGCAGGTGTGGGTGCAGGTGCAGGTGTGGGTGCGGGTGTGGGTGTCAGTGTAGGTGCAGGTGTGGGTGTAGGTGCAGGTGTGGGTGTGGGTGCAGGTGCAGGTGTGGGTGCGGGTGTGGGTGTAGGTGCAGGTGTAGGTGTGGGTGTGGGTGTAGGTGCAGGTGTAGGTGTGGGTGTGGGTGTAGGTGCAGGTGCAGGTGTGGGTGCAGGTGCAGGTGTAGGTGTGGGTGTGGGTGTGGGTGTAGGTGTGGGTGTGGGTGCAGGTGTAGGTGTGGGTGTGGGTGTAGGTGTGGGTGTGGGTGCAGGTGTGGGTATAGGTGCAGGTGCAGGTGTGGGTGTGGGTGTAGGTGTAGGTGTGGGTGTGGGTGCAGGTGTGGGTATAGGTGCAGGTGCAGGTGTGGGTGCAGGTGCAGGTGTAGGTGTGGGTGTGGGTGCAGGTGTGGGTGTGGGTGCAGGTGTGGGTGTGGGTGTAGGTGCAGGTGCAGGTGTAGGTGTTTTTCTGAGGTCAGCAGACTCCTCTTACCTCCAGGAAGTCTTTGGGGGCATAAACGGGTCTGAATCGACTCAAATCTGCAGCGACAAACACAAGAGCCTCAATGAATCTCAATAATCTGTGAGTTAATGGCGGCACTTCCAGTCGTCCTCGGACACGTATACACATCCGACGGTGTTTACGTAGGACGTAGACTACACACACACACACACACACACACACACACACACACACTCCATCACCTGCACTCTGACACTTCAGCTCCACTCAGTCACTTATACAGGGAACTTCCATCTAAAGGGCTGCGGCTGTAAATTCGACGGCGGCGGTGGCAGCGGCGTCCCCGTGAGGAGGTCACGCCGAGGTTTGGATGGAAGGAAGGGGCGCTGTGGTTATTATGGTCTGGACAGCCTCCACCTTCACAGTCCACAGTGTTTATACCCAGGGAACGGGACACAGGCCTGAATGTTGTGATATGCCTCGGCTACGACGGCGCTGTTTGGTTACCACGGTTACCGTCTGAACCGGAGGGTAGGGTCAGTTCTATGCCAGGATCCAGACCCAGACGGAACCCAGTGACTCGGACCGGGTTCTGGCTCTGAGTCCGGAAAGCGGCAGCTGTCGTCTCAGATGTAAAAATAAGACCGAGTGGAACTGAATTCATCGCAGATAAAATCTACAACAAACACTGAGAGGAAAAGCAAAGCAGAGCCGCAGCTGAACGGCAGACTTTACAGTGGGCATTTCTTTAACCCTACGGTGTCCAGGGCAGCGGATTATACACACTTTGACCTCCATGTCATTAAAGGTCAGTATTTTTCACAATTTGTTTTAGGTCAGAATTTAAAAGTTGTTCATTTTTGCATGATTTTTAAATTTGGACGCATCCACTAAAATCAGCAGATTGTAAATAATGTTAAATTCCTACATTAACACCCTTCTACCAAGTGAGTACAAAATGCACACTAGACGCTTTTCCATTGGACATCTGCGCAAAACTTTACCAATATTTACTAAATGCTAAAAAAAAACAGAAGTGCGTAATGTCGGTTTTTCCATTAAATCACAAATGCGATGATTTGTTTATTTATTATCGCGAGATGGCAAGCGAGGTCATTCCATAAACATGTCAGCAAACGTACATATCCTGCTGATTTACACATATATTCATTACTATTGTATATTACCCCTCTATCCCGTACTGAATTTAAAAAGGATTTGGTTTCCTGGTGTTTCTTTTAAAACTCTTCTTCTTTTGTTGTAACGTCTGTCAACAAATACACAACAAATACACTACAATACACTAAAGTACACTTAAAAAGCACTAAAAATAGAGTAAAATGCACAAAAATACACTAAAAATATACTTAAAGGCACAAAAATACACTAAAATGCACTACAATAGAGTAAAATGCACTAAAAATACACTAAAATGCACTAAAAAAAATTACACTAAAACGCACTAACCAATATACTGAAATACAACCACAAATAGAGTAAAATGCACTAAAAATACACAAAAATGTACTAACAAATACACTATAATACAATAAAGTACACATAAAAAGCACTAAAAATAGAGTAAAATGCCCTGAAAATACTCTAAAATGCACTAAAATGGAGTAAAATTGAGTGAAATGCACTGAAAATGGACTAAAATGCACTGAAAATGCACTAAAATAGAGTAAAATGCACTGAAAATACACTAAAATGTACTTACAGAGTAAAATGCACTAAAAAATACACTAAAATTGAGTAAAATGCACTATAAATGCACAAGAGTAAAATGCACTAAAAATACACCAAAATGCACTATAAATCCACTAAAATGCACTAAAATAGAGTAAAATGCACTAAAAATGCACTAAAATACACTAAAATAGAGTAAAATGCACTAAAATACAGTCACAGAAAAAATTATTCGACCACCCCTTGTTTTCCTAAATTTAACTCCAAATTAGTTTTTTTCCGTGACTGTATCTCTAGTTCCCTTCATGTTGTCGACTGTTGTTCTGCTTCGACTAAAACCTGGTTCTGGTCTGATCTGATCTGGGTCTCATCCTTTGACTAAAACCTGGTTCTGGTTCTGGTCTGATCTGATCTGGGTCTCATCCTTTGACTAAAACCTGGTTCTGGTTCTGGTCTGATCTGATCTGGGTCTCATCCTTTGACTAAAACCTGGTTCTGGTTCTGGTCAGATCTGAGTCTCATCCTTTGACTAAAACCTGGTTCTGGTTCTGGTTCTGGTCAGATCCGAGTCCCAGCTCTTCGACTAAAACCTGGTTCTGGTTTGATCTGAGTCTCATCCTTTGACTAAAACCTGGTTCTGGTTCTGGTTCTGGTCAGATCTGAGTCTCATCCTTTGACTAAAACCTGGTTCTGGTTCTGGTTCTGGTCAGATCTGAGTCCCAGCTCCAGTTTTCTAATGGTCTGTGTGACTGGTGCATCCTGGTCTCACACCTGGTTCGTCTGTTCCCATCTCGTTCCATTTGTTGGTCAGTTCCTTCTGCTCCAGCGTCGGCCTCTGAGGAGCAGAAGAAAAAAAAACAGCATTTCAACAAACAAACAAACAAACAAATGTCATAAAACTAGAACAGAACCAGGGAAACGTCACATCCATCAAACAAATACGTAAATGAACCCAGACCAGATGATGACGCCGATACCGTTTATGTATGAGGCTGTTCTGATGGAAACTAAGGGTGCACCAGTACCAGTCTCTGGGATAAAAACCAGGATAAGAACATACAATTTTAAAATTAGAAGTCACAATAATAATAAATAGAGCAAAGAAATCGGATAAATGAGTGAAATAAGTAAATAAATAAAGTGCAGTGTCACTATTTCTTCTTGAGCTCAGTGACGGCGACAGGACCAGAGCTGTTTTTCTAAACGCTGTGTCCTGCACCTGGGACTAAGAACCTCCGTCCAGAGGAAAGGAGCTGGAATTCACTGTGTAAAGGATGGGAGTCATTAAGAACTGATGGAGCCGTCCTCTGGACCTGTTTAGTGTACAGGGAGGCGGGACAAGACCGGGACTCACCAATCATTTTGACGAATACCCTTTGTTAAACATCGTCCTAATTAAATAATGTGATTTCGACTTAAAATCGGTTCATGGTGCAGCCCTAACAGGAGCAGAAACCACACAGATGAACCGGAGTCCTTCCACCCGGTGCATGAGTTCCTGTTACTGCTGGTGTGCAGCTTGTGTTGTGAACTGTTGGTCTGTGGGTGTTGCTTTCAGGGCATGTGCGTTGGGTGGGTTCTACCGCCACCGCCGCCGCTGCGATTTACAGTGTTTGCTTTACCCGTCGAGCCAGAGGAACTCCCAGCTCCGAGCTCATGCTGTTGAGGCTTTTGAGGACACGCTTCTCCCAGCTGGCCTGTGTGGAAGAGAACACGCCACACGCACACGCCTGCCGTTAAAAAATACAGAAGCCATAAAAAAAAACGGGGGCGTTTGATGCGTCTGGGAGGTGGAGGAGGCGGAGTGACGGAGATGAGGGTGGACACACTGACCTGAGCCTTTCGCATGTAGGCCAGCGGTTCTTTGAGATGTTCTGGAGGAGCCGCCGGGTGGCTGGGGGGCAGCTGGCTGCAAAACACCACAGTGGGGGGGGGGGGTTACAGCTACAGTCCAAACAAGAGGCTTTAATACAAGGAATTACAGAAAAACACCAACTGACACCAGCTCAGTACAGGATCCTGAAGGTTTAAAGGTGTCAAACATGAGGCCCGTGGACCAAAACCAGCCCCAAAAACAGTCCAATCTGGGCCAGGGGGTGAATATGTGAAAAATGACACTGAAGATTTTCATCATTTTAGTTCAGGTTCACACTCAGCCCAGTTGGATCTGAAGTGGGTCAAACCACGTCTAAGAAACAAGAATATAAAGACTGGACTGAGTTTCAGTGGATGAAGGTCATGTGGTCTGTTGAGTCCAGACTGGCCCTGTTCCACAGAAATGGATGCATTGAAACTAGAGTCAAACCAGACTAAAAGATGGTTTAGACAGAGAAGAATTTGATAAAACTAGCATAACATACAGTAAAACTAAACTACAAGATGATTAAAATGGAATAAAATTTGACAAAACTAGACTAAAAGATGGTCAAACCAAAATAACCAATGGTTAAAACAGATTTAAAAATGATAAACTAGACAAAAGTGTAACAAAATCACACTAAAAGTTGGTTTAAACAGAGCAGAATTTGATAAAAACCAGTATAAAAGACAGTAAATCTAAATTACAAGGTGGTTAAGATGGACTACAATTTGATAAAAACTATTCTAAAAGAAGGTAAAACCAAAATATTCAATGGTTAAAACAGATTTAAAGATGATCAGCTGGACTAAAATAGAGTAAAACCAGACTAAAAGATGCTTTAACAGAGTAAAAGATGGTAAAACCAGTATAAAAGACAGTAAAACTAAACTACAAGGTGGTTAAAATGGACTAAAATTTGATAAAAACTATTCTAAAAGAAGGTAAAGCCAAAATAATCAATGGTTAAAACAGATTTTTAGATGGCTAAACTAGACTAAAGTATAATAAAACCAAACTAAAAGGTGGTTTAAACACAGTAGAAGTTGGTAGAAGTAATTACATTATGAAAATGTTTACATCCACAAACCATCCTTTAAAAATGTCAATAACATGAACCTGATTAAAGATTAAAGCTGCACGTGTGAGAAAAAACCTCCTACACAAAGACAAGTCCAAAAGATGGTCAAACCAAAATAATCAATGGTTAAACCAGATTTAAAGATGGTTTAAACAGAGCAGAAGTTGGTGAAACTAGTATAAAAGACAGTAAAACTAAAGTACGAGGTGGAAACTGTCATATTGTGTGATTCATAAATAGCCTACTTGTTGTGTTGTGACAAAAACTACATCAGACACAAAAAAGATGAAAATGATGTTTGGTAAAAAAGATCAAATATGAGAAAACAGACTGACGTGTCTAATTTTAGGAGCTTCTTTTGCCCAAATGAGTGCAACGTGGTTGTTATTCTACAAATAAATGTCATAAATGGAGCAAAATTAACACATTATTAATAATAAATGCAGCACAAACCTAGAGTAATAAAGTCTATGTTTAACATCAGAGTTTGTAGCATTGAAATGCATTAAAACAGTGAAAAACATTGAGTAGTTTTGGAAGAGTTTTATCTGAGAATGTGAACCAAATGAAAATACGCGTCTGTCCTGTCACTAATAGTGACGGCGATAAAGCTCATTATAGTTTTAACGTCTGTGGTAAAAGTACTTAATGTGACTAAACCCAGGGGTCGCATTATGGCCTCATGTCCGTCATCCTGAGGGAACATGTCGGACACATCGGATGAGTCATTAAACGACATCCGCCTCCGTCCAAACCACAACCAGAGCTGAGGCCCATGCAAACGCCGGCAGTGAGTCACAGGGAAACGTCTACAGAGTCCAACGCATCAGCCTCAAGAGGAAAAAAAAAGACCACCAACAACCAGCGCTTTACAAAGATGGACCGGTCTGTAAGTCTAATAAAGAACACAGGTCGAACAGACGGTAAAACCAGACTAAAGGATGGTTTAAACTGAGGAAAAGACGGTAAAACCGGACTAAAGGATGGTTTAAACTGAGGAAAAGACGGTAAAACCAGACTAAAGGATGGTTTAAACTGAGGAAAAGACGGTAAAACCAGACTAAAGGATGGTTTAAACTGAGGAAAAGACGGTAAAACCAGACTAAAGGATGGTTTAAACTGAGGAAAAGACAGTAAAACCAGACTAAAGGATGGTTTAAACTGAGGAAAACTTGGTAAAACCAGACTAAAGGATGGTTTAAACTGAGGAAAAGATGGTAAAACCAGACTAAAGGATGGTTTAAACTGAGGAAAAGACGGTAAAACCAGACTAAAGGATGGTTTAAACTGAGGAAAAGACGGTAAAACCAGACTAAAGGATGGTTTAAACTGAGGAAAACTTGGTAAAACCAGACTAAAGGATGGTTTAAACTGAGGAAAAGATGGTAAAACCAGACTAAAGGATGGTTTAAACTGAGGAAAAGACGGTAAAACCAGACTAAAGGATGGTTTAAACTGAGGAAAAGACGGTAAAACCAGACTAAAGGATGGTTTAAACTGAGGAAAACTTGGTAAAACCAGACTAAAGGATGGTTTAAACTGAGGAAAAGACGGTAAAACAGACTAAAGGATGGTTTAAACTGAGGAAAAGATGGTAAAACCAGACTAAAGGATGGTTTAAACTGAGGAAAAGACGGTAAAACCAGACTAAAGGATAGTTTAAACTGAGGAAAAGACGGTAAAACCAGACTAAAGGATGGTTTAAACTGAGGAAAAGACGGTAAAACCAGACTAAAGGATGGTTTAAACTGAGGAAAAGATGGTAAAACCAGACTAAAGGATGGTTTAAACTGAGGAAAAGACGGTAAAACCGGACTAAAGGATGGTTTCAACTGAGGAAAAGACGGTAAAACCGGACTAAAGGATGGTTTCAACTGAGGAAAAGACGGTAAAACCGGACTAAAGGATGGTTTCAACTGAGGAAAAGACGGTAAAACCGGACTAAAGGATGGTTTCAACTGAGGAAAAGACGGTAAAACCGGACTAAAGGATGGTTTCAACTGAGGAAAAGACGGTAAAACCGGACTAAAGGATGGTTTAAACTGAGGAAAAGACGGTAAAACCGGACTAAAGGATGGTTTAAACTGAGGAAAAGATGGTAAAACCGGACTAAAGGATGGTTTAAACTGAGGAAAACTTGGTAAAACCAGACTAAAGGATGGTTTAAACTGAGGAAAACTTGGTAAAACCAGACTAAAGGATGGTTTAAACTGAGGAAAAGACGGTAAAACCAGACTAAAGGATGGTTTAAACTGAGGAAAACTTGGTAAAACCAGACTAAAGGATGGTTTAAACTGAGGAAAAGACGGTAAAACCGGACTAAAGGATGGTTTAAACTGAGGGAAAAGACGGTAAAACCAGACTAAAGGATGGTTTAAACTGAGGAAAAGACGGTAAAACCAGACTAAAGGATGGTTTAAACTGAGGAAAAGATGGTAAAACCAGACTAAAGGATAGTTTAAACTGAGGAAAAGACGGTAAAACCAGACTAAAGGATGGTTTAAACTGAGGAAAACTTGGTAAAACCAGACTAAAGGATAATTTAAACTGAGGAAAAGACGGTAAAACCAGACTAAAGGATGGTTTAAACTGAGGAAAAGACGGTAAAACCAGACTAAAGGATAGTTTAAACTGAGGAAAACTTGGTAAAACCAGACTAAAGGATGGTTTAAACTGAGGAAAACTTGGTAAAACCAGACTAAAGGATGGTTTAAACTGAGGAAAAGACGGTAAAACCAGACTAAAGGATGGTTTAAACTGAGGAAAACTTGGTAAAACCAGACTAAAGGATGGTTTAAACTGAGGAAAAGACGGTAAAACCAGACTAAAGGATGGTTTAAACTGAGGAAAAGATGGTAAAACCAGACTAAAGGATGGTTTAAACTGAGGAAAAGACGGTAAAACCAGACTAAAGGATGGTTTAAATTGAGGAAAACTTGGTAAAACCAGACTAAAGGATGGTTTAAACTGAGGAAAAGATGGTAAAACCAGACTAAAGGATGGTTTAAATTGAGGAAAACTTGGTAAAACCAGACTAAAGGATGGTTTAAACTGAGGAAAAGATGGTAAAACCAGACTAAAGGATGGTTTAAACTGAGGAAAAGATGGTAAAACCAGACTAAAGGATGGTTTAAACTGAGGAAAAGACGGTAAAACCAGACTAAAGGATGGTTTAAACTGAGGAAAAGATGGTAAAACCAGATTAAAGGATGGTTTAAACTGAGGAAAAGATGGTAAAACCAGACTAAAGGATGGTTTAAACTGAGGAAAAGACGGTAAAACCAGACTAAAGGATGGTTTAAACTGAGGAAAACTTGGTAAAACCAGACTAAAGGATGGTTTAAACTGAGGAAAAGATGGTAAAACCAGACTAAAGGATGGTTTAAACTGAGGAAAAGACGGTAAAACCAGACTAAAGGATGGTTTAAACTGAGGAAAAGATGGTAAAACCAGACTAAAGGATGGTTTAAACTGAGGAAAACTTGGTAAAACCAGACTAAAGGATGGTTTAAACTGAGGAAAAGATGGTAAAACCAGACTAAAGGATGGTTTAAACTGAGGAAAACTTGGTAAAACCAGACTAAAGGATGGTTTAAACTGAGGAAAAGACGGTAAAACCAGACTAAAGGATGGTTTAAACTGAGGAAAAGACGGTAAAACCAGACTAAAGGATGGTTTAAACTGAGGAAAACTTGGTAAAACCAGACTAAAGGATGGTTTAAATTGAGGAAAACTTGGTAAAACCAGACTAAAGGATGGTTTAAACTGAGGAAAAGACGGTAAAACCAGACTAAAGGATGATTTAAACTGAGGAAAAGATGAGAATCTCGAGATAAGTAGAGTAAAAAACAACTTAAAAGATGGTTTAAACGGAGAAAAACCTGGTAAAAACCAGTATAAACTACAAGGTGGTTGAAATAGACAAAAATTTGGTAAAACAAGTTTAACAGATGGTAAAACCAAAATAATCAGTGGTTCAAACTGATTTTAAAATGGTTCAAACTGATTTAAGCCTAATAAAACCAAAGTAAAACATGCTTTAAACCAGGGGTGTTGAACTCCTTTTAGTTCAGGTTTCCACATTCAGCCCAATTCGATCTTGAGCGAGCCAAACCATTAAACTTATAGCATAAAAACCTATAAATAATAACTCAAAGTTTTTCTCTTCATCTTAGTACAATAAAAAACATTAAATTATGAAAATATTTACATTTACAAACTATCTTTTCACAAAAAGATGTGAATAACCAGAAAAAAAAGTAATTTCTTAAGAAAAATAAGCTAAATTTTAACAATATTCTGCCTCAACTTATCACTTGTACATGTGCAGTACACACAATGTTACACAAACATAATACTGTTGAAATTTGGAAGTTTGGAATGTGGAACTAAAATAAGAATGTCTACAATATTAAGTGCCAACTTATGAACACAACTTACAAATCGGATCTACAAATCCACAAAACATTTAATAACAGAATATTGTTCAAATTGTCCTTCATTTTCAGGTTGTTCTCATTTTATTGTCAGTGTTATTATGTAGTTATTTGACTTTAGATCACATTGGGCTGAAACCAGTTCAACACCACAGACTGTTCAGATCTTCAGTGTCATTTTTACACTCCATAAAATCATGCCGCGGGCCGGATTGGAACCTTTGGCGGGCCGGTTTTGGCCCACGGGCCGCATGTTCGACACCTGTGGTTTAAACAGACTAAAAGTTGGTAAAAACCAGTAACAAACACAAACATAACAGGCCCAAACTTGAAAACCCTCCACCTTCAGTCCACGCCAAAGTTTATGCACGTACGCATGGACAGACAGACGGACAGTGAACTGATGACAACACACTGAAGTGAAGGCCGAGGGAAAAAAAGTGAAGTACAGAGGAGAAAAGGGATGAAAATGTGATCAAAGAAATTAGATTTTAAAAATGTTTACATCTACATACATACAGATCTACATCGAGCCTCTCGATAGATAGATAGATAGATAGATAGATAGATAGATAGATAGATAGATAGATAGATAGATAGATAGATAGATAGATAGATAGATAGATAGATAGATAGATAGATAGATTCTGAAAAGAAAATCCAATTACTAACAGAGACACTGACCCAGCAGTATGACTCAGATGTCCAGCTTTCGTACAAACCCACCATTCGTAAGAATCTTTGTGACCTAACAATTAGCGCTCTTTCCTTGACAATAACAACATCTGGTCTCAGAAAATGAAAAAAAAATTTTTTTAAATGCTGGTTTTGGTCCGTTTTTCCATTTCTGTCAAGTCGTAACTTTTTTTTTTGTTTGTTATTAGAAAGAGAAAACAAAAATCAATCTGTCTTTTTTTAAAATTTGGTTTATCTGTTTTGACACTGAAAATGAAAAACTCCTTGAAATTCAATTTTACTTTTATTTTCAAGCACAAATCAAATTAACCGCCAGTTTTTCTTTTGTTTTGGAAAATAACTGAAAACCAACTGGCTTTTTGATTTTTGATTCGTACATGAATAATGAAATAACGTGTCATTTTTTCATTTTCTGATTGTGGATTCGCAATCGAATATGAAAAGAACAAAAGATAGATAGATAGATAGATAGATAGATAGATAGATAGATAGATAGATAGATAGATAGATAGATAGATAGATAGATAGATAGATAGATAGATAGATAGATAGATAGATAGATAGATAGATAGATAGATAGATTCAGTTCTTTTTAAAGTTTACGGTACATTCTGAAGGCTCCACAGTGCCACCGTTACTTCTGTCTGATGTCTCGTTGTTTCGCTGACTTCAGCCAAATCCTATCCTACTTTGCTCGTGCAAAATGTCTCCTTAGTTATTTTCAAAAGTTCCGTAAATGTGATGGTATTGATAAAGGAGGTGAAAAAAGAGGGACTGGTGCAGCGGAGGATGAAGGACAAACAAGTAACAGCGATAATGTTTATGCAGCAGTCACATGGTTCTGAACATGAAACACTACTGCCACCAAAACAAGCCAACACATGCCCCCTGTGTTTCTGACAAATCTCACCCTGCACACACACACACAAACACAAACACACACACACACGCACACACACACACACACACACACACAAATACACACAGTGGCCTAAACAGTTTGTTCTCTGTCCTAAAATAAATCATTTGGTTCATTTTCCTGTCAGTGTTTCTCTTCAGTTTGTTTCAACAGAATACCAGTTTGTCCTCTTCTTAATGTTGCACTTCATGTGGAATTTTTTTGTTGTTATTTTTCTGCAGAATGTGACCTGACAGAACTGGGATTAGATTTTTGTTGTTTGTTCAAAACTCCCTTTCAGGGAAAAGTGCAAAACTAATGTTTAAAATACATTTAGTAATATTTTATTTATTTTATTTTCTATTTGATTTATTGCAGCAGAATTATATTATTCCTGCTTTTCTATATTCGATTGTCTCCAAAACTTGGGGGAAAAATGCTAAAAAAAAATTCATAATAAATGCATTAAAAACATTTTGAGGGGTTTTCTTTCTTCCTCTACCAAACTGAAAAAAAAAACAAACCATGGCTTTCAAAACCAAAAACGTACCGAACTGAAAATTTTGTGTACCATTACAGGTCTAATACATATATATCTATTCACCTATATACACATAAATGAGGTCCAGTGTGAGTTGAGTCAGCGTTGGTCTCATGTGTCTGATGCTGACTCATCAGTGGTGGAAAACACTGAAGCAGACGTTATCGTTTCCTGTGACGCTGCCGTTCAGCTCAGACTTCTGGGTCGTCTGTGTGCTTTCAGAACCGCCCGCTGATGTAAACCTTTAATACCTGTTGATCCTCAGTCTTATTTTGTGTCTTGCGACTTCTTTACCGTGTGTTTCATGCATCAAAATCTCCAAACACAATGAAGTCGATCATTGAAAACAGTGACACCTTCGTCTGTCAGTGAATTAAATGTTCATGGACATAATAAATGTGTGTTTAGTAAATAGTAAATGTTCTTACACGTGGAGTTCTCTGTAAACTGCATTCTGGAGTCGCCTTTCCCAACCTGTGAAACAAAAACAGCAGGATGACGTGGACGCACACACTGGGTTTATGTTCAGTTAAAGACAGATTCGACTGAAAAAGACACTTTTCCTTCAGTTTTCTCTTTTTTTATATAATAACCTTTGAATTTACTCTGAGCTTCAATGAACATCTACATGATCAGTGAATTAAATATTGGAGGACACTATAAATACACAGGATAATATGAAAATAAATGGTGATAAAGGAATAAGGATGGGCTAAATGTGGGGAAAAAAGCATTTGAAAATAAAACACAATCAATGAAATGTACAAAAAATGAACAAAATAATTAAGAAAATGAACATAGAAAAGAAAATGAACTAAATTATCCATAAAATGAACCAAAAATTAAGAAAATAATAAGTAAAATTCTGATGCTAAACAAAATAATGGTGAGAAAAGGTTAAGTGCAGATAAATGTCCTGGGTGTGTTCACCTGAGGTCCTGAGGAAGGAGCGCACGTCCTCCTTCAGAGACTCCAGACGGATGTCCGGCTGATGGAGACACTCCTGGAAAGGTGGACAGCACTGTTTAAGGTGGACAGCACTGTTTAAGGTGGACAGTACTGTTTAAGGTGGACAGCACTGTTTAAGGTGGACAGCACTGTTTAAGGTGGACAGCACTGTTTAAGGTGGACAGATGTGTTTAAGGTGGACAGCACTGTTTAAGGTGGACAGTACTGTTTAAGGTGGACAGCACTGTTTAAGGTGGACAGTACTGTTTAAGGTGGACAGTACTGTTTAAGGTGGACAGTACTGTTTAAGGTGGACAGCACTGTTTAAGGTGGACAGTACTGTTTAAGGTGGACAGATGTGTTAAAGGTGGACAGATGTGTTTAAGGTGGACAGATGTGTTAAAGGTGGACAGATGTGTTAAAGGTGGACAGGTGTGTTTAAGGTGGATAGATGTGTTTAAGGTGGACAGATGTGTTAAAGGTGGACAGGTGTGTTTAAGGTGGATAGATGTGTTTAAGGTGGACAGTACTGTTTAAGGTGGACAGATGTGTTTAAGGTGGACAGCACTGTTTAAGGTGGACAGTACTGTTTAAGGTGGACAGATGTGTTTAAGGTGGACAGCACTGTTTAAGGTGGACAGCACTGTTTAAGGTGGACAGATGTGTTTAAGGTGGACAGTACTGTTTAAGGTGGACAGTACTGTTTAAGGTGGACAGATGTGTTAAAGGTGGACAGATGTGTTTAAGGTGGACAGATGTGTTAAAGGTGGACAGATGTGTTAAAGGTGGACAGGTGTGTTTAAGGTGGATAGATGTGTTTAAGGTGGACAGATGTGTTAAAGGTGGACAGGTGTGTTTAAGGTGGACAAATGTGTTAAAGGTGGACAGATGTATTTAAGGTGGACAGATGTGTTAAAGGTGGACAAATGTATTTAAGGTGGACAGATGTGTTAAAAGTGGACAGGTGCATTTAAGGTGGACGGTTGTATTTAAGGTGGACAGATGTATTTGAGGTGGGCAGGTGTATTTAAGGTGGACAGATGTATTTGAGGTGGGCAGGTGTATTTAAGGTGGACAGATGTATTCAGTGTTTCCTGTGTGTGTGGCTCAGATTGATGCAGTTGCACCGTTAGCCTGATGCTAACTCACCTTAGCTTGTCTCTCTATCTGGGAGTGTAAATGCGTCCCCTTCAGCCGCTGGACTATCTGTCCGATGGTCACACACAGCTCGGTGCCTTCGTCCATGGTTGTTTCGGTAGAATTTCCGTCCGTTTTTCCCGTAAATCCGCTCCGTTTTCCGTGTTCCGGTCGAGCCGCATCCAGCGCCGCAGTAGCAGCCTCCTGCTCCGGTTACTTAGCAACGGAGACCGTCCGGGCGCCGCGCGGGAAACAAAAGCCGGAGCTTTGGTTCCGGAGGAGACGAAGGTTCCGGAGGAGAAGGAGAGGGACTCAGTTTAAGGCGGACCGGTGTGGAAATGACAAAAAAAAAAAAAAGCAAAACTGTTTTTTATTAATTAATTTATTTAAAGCTTTTAGATAAATCTGGAAACAAAAAGGCTCTAAACCCACCAGTATTTGTTCTGATTTAGACATTGTTTTATAATAACTGTATAATCCTTCCCACTGGCAAACTTGTTATTTTCTTGTTGTATACATTTACTGTATACTTCACCTTATTGAATAAAGAGTTATTGAAAAAATAAAATAAAATAAAATAAAATAAAGACATGAGTTGATTGACTTTATCCATCTGGTCTCATGTTCGAAGTCTTTTATCCTCAGACCCAGTTATGGGTTTTCTGTCCACATTTGTGGACAAGAGTTTCACAACTTTATACAAAAAAAAAAAAAAAAAAAAAAAAACGCATAGAAAACTGTCCACCACAAAGCACAAAGGACATTCCATAAAAATTTTAAAAACTGCATCTGAAAAAACTGTTGCATCATGATGTTTCCAATACAGACACTTATTTAATAAAAAACAGAAAAAGCTGGTACTCTGCTGACATTTCCTGGGTCTCAGGAGGTTAAAACCTGTACTTCAGAGGTTCCTGAAGTGGGATATGTGTACCCCCAGGGGTACTTGAAATGTTTTTGGAAAAATACATTAAATAAGTCATCATGTACTGAATACAAAATAAAAACTGAAAATTAATGCTGAAATATAAAACACAGTGAATACATTCATTTAATAGTTTTATTGTCTGTAATCCTGTTGAAGCTTTGGTAACACTTGAAGAACATTTATATTTTAAATTATTCAAAATGAGTTCATGTGAGTAGATAAGGAATAATTTTTTGTTGATGAAAGGTTCATTTATTAATTAATTAATTTATTAATGACCATTCTATTTATTTTTCTTATCAGTGAAAGAGGGCGTTTTTCAGTTTACATTTGGCACTTAAAAAAAAATAAATAAATAATATATATATATATAGATATAGATATAGATATAGATATAGATATATAGATATATAAACATATGCATGTGAAAATGTCCTTTTTTTTTTTTAATTTACCCATACCATGATTTATATTACTGTGCCCATCCCCCCTTCTTTTGTTTTTTTGTTTTTGTTTTTTTCATTGTTAGTGGTCTTTTGTTTGTGTGTGGGAAGAGTGGGAGGGAGGGGGCTCGGTTGGTTTAAACTAAGAAAAAACAGACACTATCTAAAATGCATATATATCATTTTTCCTTTCTTGAATAACATAAATATATAAAATTTAAAAAAAAATGGAGGAATTTGTACAATTATGGGAACCTTAATGTGCACATTGTGCTATTTGGAAAATAGGGACATGTCATCCATATTAATACTGTGTTATTTTTTTTTTAATTCATGTTTTTCACGTTTTTAAAGAATAGTTTGTGGATGTAAACATTTTGATGATATAATTCACTTTTTTCACTCTGAAACACAGAAGTTGGACATTTAATTTTGACATTATTTACATTTTATCTGATGTTATTATTTGAATGATCCGGCCCACTTCAGCTCATATTAACATGACTGTGACCCCCTGCTTGTGCTTAGATCATACTGGTGTGACTGTGGAACCTGAACTCTAATGATCTGAACATCTTTAATTAAAAGACTCTAGTTTTCACCTGATGGGATCATGTCCTTCTTTGACTTTGTTTTGTTTTATTTGTATCTTGGGTGAGACTCGACTCCAAACAGGTTGAACAGGTGTGAAGAAGGTCACGCGTCTGTTTCTGCAGCTCTTTGGTTCTTGTTCAGACGCTTATTTGGGTTTCATTTTATTTGTTTTTTTGCGCAGCCGCAGAACTGGCGCATCTCTGCACCTTTCAACACGATTCCAACTGAAGTAGAAGAACTTCATTATTGTTGCAGACGCGTTCCCAGAAGCCTCAGCGGGGGTAACGGGCACTGACTGTGACAGAGGATAAGTCATCGTTAAGGGGGGGGGGGGGGGGGGGGGGGGGTGCGTGCGTGTGTGTGTGTGTGTGTGTGTGTGTGTGTGTGTGTGTGTGTGGTGGTGGTGGTGGTGGTGGTGGGGGGGGGGTTATGGGCGCACATCCCACTGAGAAACTGCGGTAAATAATGAAAAAGGCGCAGGTATTAAACCGGAACCACGCCATGTTGGATGGATATCAGAGCTGATTTATGACGGGGGGGGGGGCGGCAGATGCGGACTTGCAGAACCTGAAGGCGGGCTCAGTGCGCTGGAACGCCCGCGCGTCCAAACTGTGCCAGGACCTGGAGCAGGACGCACCAGTCCGGGAGCGCACGGAGAGCACAGGACCAGCCGAGTCCGGATCAGCTCCGACCGGGTTTATCTTTTTTTATTTTAAATTTTTTTTCAGGATTCGTCTTGTTGTGTCGTCGTAGCATGACGGACGCTCCTTTTTGTGGCTTCACGTGAAACTCAGCTCGACATGGAGACGTTCACGGACCACGAGCTGCTCATCAACTCCACGGAGCTCAACAGGATTCTGTGCAGTTTTGGAATCAAGAACATTTCAGAGTGTGAGACTGAGCAGCAGGACGCACCAGCCGAACCCACAGGTACCCCAAACCCCCACATGGACCCTGCACCCCCACAGGTACCCCAAACCCCCACATGGACCCTGCACCCCCACATGGACCCTGCACCCCCACATGGACCCTGCACCCCCACATGGACCAGCCCTGTCACTCACTTTCTACTGATTTTATTCCAAAAACGCGTCCTTTTCCCACTGGAGTGTGCGCCACAAGACACGGCGCTTTGGGCTTTTTTTTTTTGCGCCAGTGCGCATTACGCATATGGCTCAGGTCCTCTGTAAAGCTAATGCAGTCTGGAAAAGGTCTGAGGCGACACAAAGAGGGATGGAAACAGGACAGGAGAGCTGTTACACAACGCAAAACTGCAAAAAGGCTGCAGGAGAATATGGAGAAAGGAGGAATAAAACAGGATCTGACCGAAAAATGAGCTGTTAGGGTTCATGTAGGAAAGTAAATTTAAATATTTAGATAAAAGAGTTGAGTTAAACATGTGAAATACAGCCGAAAATAATAATCACTGGTCACTTTTACTGAGAAAATGACATGTATCTGTGATAGAAGACGAGTTTGCTTGCATTCGTAAAGAAAATGAATAATATTATTAATAGAAATAAGGATTATAGTGGTAGAAACGTATGTTTTGAATAAGTAATGAATATCATCAACAAAATATGGTAAAAATATGATGAATTAAAGTGTTTACATGGAAGAGTTGAGTTAAACATGTGAAATACAGCAGAAAATAATAATCACTGGTCATTTTTACTGAGAAAATGACATGTATCAGTGGTGAAAGAAGGGTTTACATGTATTAGTAAAGAAAATGAAGAGTAAAAATAATAATATT
Organism: Sphaeramia orbicularis; assembly: GCF_902148855.1. Taxonomy (NCBI): domain Eukaryota; kingdom Metazoa; phylum Chordata; class Actinopteri; order Kurtiformes; family Apogonidae; genus Sphaeramia; species Sphaeramia orbicularis. Next base: position 44,170,445 of record NC_043974.1, on the reverse strand, counting down.
AGGAATAAAAAATATGGATTATAGTGGTAGAAAAGTATAAGTATTGAATAAGTAATGAATAACATTAACAAAATATGGTAAAAATATGATCAATTAAAGTGTTTATCGTGCAGTGAAGTGGAATCTACCAGTGTTTTATTCTTAAATCTGATAGTTTTGGATTTATTTCCCCTAAATTTATAACAATTTATATCCCCTAAATGTAGAATGAACAGTTTAATCTCATTCATGTATGAGCTGACACGTTAAACTATTTAGATAAAAGAGTTGAGCTAAACATGTGAAATAGAGCAGAAAATAATAATCACTGGTTGTTTTCACTGAGAAAATCAAATGTATCAGTGGTGGAGGAAGGGTTTACATGTATTAGTGAAGAAAATTAATCATATTAGTAATAAAAATACAGATTATAAAAGTAAAACTATTGAATATGTAATGAATATCATTAATAAAATATGGTTAAAATATGATAAATTAAAGTATTTACATTCAACAGTTGAGTTAAACATGAAATACAGCAGAAAAGAACAACCAAAGGTCAGTTTTACTGAGAAAATGACAAGTATCAGTGATAGAAGAAGGGTTTGCAAGGAAATGAATAGTAAAAATGATAATATTAGTGATAAAAATATGGATTATAGTGGTGAAGAAGTATAAGTATTGAATAATTAACGAATAACATCAACAAAATATGGTAAAAAAATAAAAAAAAAAGATAAATTAAAGTGTTTACACGGAAGAGCTGAAGTAAACATGTGAAATAGAGCAGAAAATAATAATCACTGGTTGTTTTTACTGAGAAAATCAAATGTATCGGTGGTGGAGGAAGGGTTTGTATGCAAATGAATAGTAAAAATGATAATATTAGCAATAAAAATACGAATTTTAAAAGTAGAGAAGTATAACTATTGAATATGTAATGAATATCATTAACAAAATATGGTTAAAATATGAGAAATTAAAGTATTTACATGGAGGAGTTGAGTTAAACGTGTGAAATACAGCAGAAAGTTCTAAATAAAAAATAAAAATAGGGATTATAGTGGTAAAAAAGTATAAGTATTGAATAAGTAATGAATATCATCAACAAAATATGGTTAAATATGATCAATTAAAGTGTTTACAATGCAGTAAAGTGGAATCTACCAGTGTTTTATTCTTAAATATGATAGTTTTGGATTTATATTTTAATTTATTTTACATTTTCCTGCTGTAGATGTTAAAGGTTGAGCTCGTTTGAACAAGTTTATAATGTATTTGTTGTGAAATGTACAGTTTCTGCAGAACACATACATACAAAAATATAAAAAATATAGAATAAACAGCTGTTGCACCCATATTTATAAAGATGTGATAAAGAACGGTCACATTTTACATTCATCAGGGACTATTTTAATCGACAGGCTGCATAAATGTGAATATTATCTGTTTTTAGTTTTGACAAACACCTTTTACACCAAATAATTAATCGATTAATAAATAAAATACACATGAAAATCATTAGTTTCAGCCTTAAACAATGAGTTGACACATGTTAAATTAAACTATTTAGATAAAGAGTCAGAAAATAATAATCACTGGTCACTTTTACAGAGAAAATGACATGTATCAGTGGTGAAAGGAGGGTTTACATATATTAGTAAAGAAAATGAACAGTAAAAATAGTAATATTAGGAGTAAAAATAGGGATTATAGTGGTAGAAAAGTATAAGTATTGAATAAATAATGAATAACATCAACAAAATATGGTAAAAATATGATCAATTAAAGTGTTTACAGCGCAGTGAAGTGGAATCTACCAGTGTTTTATTCTTAAATCTGATAGTTTTGGATTTATTTCCCCTAAATTTATAACAATTTATATCCCCTAAATGTAGAATAAATAGTTTAATCTCATTCATGTATGAGCTGACACGTTAAATTAAACTATTTAGATAAAAGAGTTGAATTAAACATGTGAAATAGAGCAGAAAATAACATGTATCAGTGGTGGAGGAAGGGTTTACATGTATTAGATAAATAAGTTTAAATTAAAAAATAAAATAAAAGAAGAATAAAATAACTATTGTAAGTGTTACAGTGGTAGTAATTTAATAAGCAATGAATATCATCGACATAATGTGGTTGAAGTCTGATAAATGAAAGTGTTTATCGTGTATTGAAGTGGAATCTGATGTTTTTGAACCATTTTATCAAGTGTGAATAAATCTAAGGTTGAATCGTAGAAAAAATGTAATAAAAAATGTCATAAATTCACCTGTTTCTAAAAAATTGACCAAGAACACAAGCCTGTACTCAGATATTATGTTAATCAGTGATGATTTAATCGTTAATCGCTGCTTAAATGTGACTTTTTTTTTTTTTTTTAACTTGTCTTGTCCTTCATCCTAACAGCAGAATGGGAGTCTGGCTCCTTTTGGGGCTGAACACATTTGTTTTGCCAAAGGACACTTCATAAACTAGATGAAGCTCCCCTTAAGATTCTACTGTGTTTACTATGAGTTTTATTGAACCACATTTGGATCCCGGACCTGACATGGGGGGGGGGGCAAGGTGGCGAAGACCCTCACAAGAAAGTATCAACAACACAAACAGTAACAACCATGATGATAATTATAATAGAAACTATCAGTACAACCACAACTGAGTAAACTGGGCAGAAGAGAGAAAACACAACTACAAAAAAATAAAAGAAAATACATAAGACCTGTTAAATGATGAATGTAAGAAAAGAAAGCATGAGCAGGATATCGTATACCACGTCCACCCAAATAATACCAGTAACAAATAATCCCAGTACCAGATAGTCCCAGTACCAGATAATCCCAGTACCAGATAGTCCCAGTACCAGATAATCCCAGTACCAGATAATCCCAGTACCAGATAATCCCAGTACCAGATAATCCCAGTACCAGATAATCCCAGTACCAGATAATCCCAGTACCAGATAGTCCCAGTACCAGATAATCCCAGTACCAGATAGTCCCAGTACCAGATAATCCCAGTACCAGATAATCCCAGTACCAGACCCACACACCAGTGCTTCTCTTTCATCTTCTGTGTCAGACTGAACCAGTCAAACAGACTGAGGTGAAGAACACAGACATGCAACCACAGCTGCCCCTCCAAGGACCAGGGGCGGACCCAGAGTGCCCCAAGGCCTAAGGGTGGCACCCCCCACCCCCACCCCACCCCGAGCAATGCAGCCAGCTGAATTTTTTTTCTTTTTTTGTTTACTGCATGTTTTTGGGGTTGAGGGTCCAACAGTGAAGACAGACCCCTTTTCCATCAGAATATTCTACTGTCAGTTTTTTCCAGCCTTAAATAAACGGTTCCTTTTGTTTGCGTTCGTTCCTGCTCGCTAACACGTCGGTCTAACCGCTGTTTCCATCAGACATCCACCAGACGGTGCGGATCGTCCTCTACTGCCTCATCTTCCTCCTGGGCGTGGTGGGAAACAGCCTGATCATCCTGGTCCTGGTCCAGAACCGGCGCATGAGGACCGTCACCAACCTGTTCCTGCTGTCGCTGGCGCTCAGTGACCTGATGGTGTCGCTGGTGTGCATCCCCTTCACACTCATCCCAAACCTCATGAGGGACTTCATCTTCGGAGCCGGGATGTGCAAACTGGTCATGTACTTCATGGGTGAGTGGAGGCGGTCCAGGTCCTGGTCCAGGTCCTGGTCCAGGTCCATAACGAACTCGGGTTGACGTTAGTGATGGTGAAATCAGTGTAAAGACCGAAAATAGTTCCAGTGTCCCTGTACGTCAGCCTCAGGTTAGCAATCTACCAATAATCAGTCCACAGTTGAATGTGTGAGGTTCTCTGGTTCTGGTCTATGGTCCAGTCCTGGTTCTGGTCTGTGTTCCAGTCCTGGTTCTGTTCTGTGTTCCAGTCCTGGTTCTGGTCTGTGTTCCAGTCCTGGTTCTGGTCTGTGTTCCAGTCCTGGTTCTGTTCTATGGTCCAGTCCTGGTTCTGTTCTATGTTCCAGTCCTGGTTCTGTTCTGTGTTCCAGTCCTGGTTCTGTTCTATGTTCCAGTCCTGGTTCTGTTCTATGTTCCAGTCCTGGTTCTGGTCTGTGTTCCAGTCCTGGTTCTGTTCTATGTTCCAGTCCTGGTTCTGTTCTGTGTTCCAGTCCTGGTTCTGGTCTGTGTTCCAGTCCTGGTTCTGTTCTATGGTCCAGTCCTGGTTCTGTTCTGTGTTCCAGTCCTGGTTCTGGTCTGTGTTCCAGTCCTGGTTCTGTTCTATGGTCCAGTCCTGGTTCTGTTCTATGTTCCAGTCCTGGTTCTGTTCTGTGTTCCAGTCCTGGTTCTGTTCTGTGTTCCAGTCCTGGTTCTGTTCTATGTTCCAGTCCTGGTTCTGTTCTATGGTCCAGTCCTGGTTCTGTTCTGTGTTCCAGTCCTGGTTCTGTTCTGTGTTCCAGTCCTGGTTCTGTTCTATGTTCCAGTCCTGGTTCTGTTCTATGGTCCAGTCCTGGTTCTGTTCTATGTTCCAGTCCTGGTTCTGGTCTGTGTTCCAGTCCTGGTTCTGTTCTATGGTCCAGTCCTGGTTCTGTTCTGTGTTCCAGTCCTGGTTCTGTTCTATGTTCCAGTCCTGTGGTCTGGATGCAGATCAATCTAACTATAGAAGTGGGCGGGACTTTCACTGGCGGAGAACTCAGCTCATCCAATCACAGTCCATGTATGACTTCTATCAGTGACCAATAGGAACTAGACTGATATCTGGAACCATTTACATGTTCTAAACCATCAACAGATGGACCAGTAGAAGGAAAGGAACATTTTAATATTTAAAAAAATTGTCAAAATTTCAAAACTGTAACAAACTTTATAGATATTGTCCCAAAGAAGATACAGATCAAATCTGAAATGAATCCGTTTGGTAGTTTTGGAGAAGACTGTTGAAATGTAGACACAGCTGACCTGGAATTTGACCCCTCAAAGGTCACTCAAGGTCAAAGGTCATGGACCCAAATGAAAGTCCATATATGACTTCTATCAGTGATCAGCAGGAACTATACTGACATCTGTAAACATTCACATGTTATAAACCACTGGTTTCCAAACTTTTTTGGCTCGTGACCCCATTTTAACATCACAAATTTCTGATGATCCCAGACATTTTTTTGCTAAAATTAATTTGTTTTTGATCATGTCACAGTTTGCTAAACTATGTTGCAAATAAACATTAATTTGATTTGACATTTAGTCTATATAATGTATATTATTATGGACAGAGGCAGTAAATCCAGGTGTAGATTACTGCACAAAGACAGTTTTCTTTTCCTTGGTCAGAATCTGTCCAGTCAGTCCAGCTGGGATTTACAAGGAGGACAATTAATACTGAACAAACAAGAACTGAAGCTGACACATAAACAGAACCACAGTGCTGCAGTTTCACACTCAGTTTGTCTTTTATGGATTGGGCTCATCTCTGTCAACTCTCCATATATTTTTTATTAGTAAGTTGTTGTTTTTTTTTTTAAATTATTTTTATCAATTACTAGAAATTTCAGGTGATCCCATTTGAATTCCAGGCGACCCCACATGGGGTCCCGACCCCAAGGTTGAAAAACACTGTCATAAACCATCAAAAGTCTCAAAGGAAAATCTGGGGCAGAAGATGAGCAGATGATCGTCCAAAAAGCTTTAAAACTAAACTTTCCTGAAGCCGTTAAAGTCAAACTGAAACTGTGTGATTTGAGGCTGACCGTCTGTGTTTGACTTTGTCTTCAGTCAGTTCAGGTTCTACTGTTTCCTGGTGCAGGTGTCGCTGATATTCAGTCCAAACTCCTTCCTTCTTTGAACAGAAATGGGACTCTAGACCCATGTGAACACACGTCTGAATATTTCCTTGTCGAAGACAATAGAAGCTGTTAGTCATAAAAATAAAAGTCATGAAACGTCTTTTTTCTCATATGTTTAAGTTCATTCATTCAGTTCAGGACGGATTTGGGTGAAAATTTCAGGAAATGTTAATACTGACACAAGGAACAAAAGATAACATTTTGGTGGTGATCTGGGGGGGGGCACTGATCTGCCTTGGCAGATGTCTGTGCTCTCCGAGTGCTTTTCTAGTTTTTTATTTTTTCATCCTGGCATATGTCAGTGATTAACAGTAACTGGTTAATATAGATTATTTTGTGTTGTAGGTCAAATGTTAAATGCTAAAATATGTCAGTGTGCATTTTTTACTCACTGTGGAAAAAGGTGTTAGTGTATTTTCTGTTGTTTAAAATGTGCTGATTTTAGTGTCTGGGTCAGAGTTTAAAAAAAAAGAAAAAAAAACATGCAAAAATGAATCAACTTTAGAATTGTGACTTAATCCAAATTGTGAAAAATCATATTTGCTTTGATACCATGCAGGTCACAGTGTGCTTAATACGCTCACCTGGACACCGGAGGGTTAACGAGCACGGTCCAAACCAAATACACTCAATAATAATTAATAAATGCTAATTGTTCGTCAGGTATCCAACTCATTCTTCAATGTCGTTTCTGATTTGAATAAATTCCTCGTCCTGGGTCCGATCAGTATAAATGACGCTGCTTTAATGGTGTTTTCATCCGATTAGGGGTCTTGGTTTTTTTTCCTGGTTCCTGTGTCTCTGTTTAGATGACAGTGATGCGCTCCAGGTTGTTTCCTCATTTGTTCGTGTGTTTATCTGTTTAGAACTCGACTGTATTTATTAAGTGAGTGCGGGGCAGGATGTTGGCCGCCGCTGCCGCCCGTTAAATTTAATGTGACTGAAGGTTAATGTGTCGCAGCGTTAGAAGGCGTCCAGTAAACACAGTGACATGTTGTTAGGACGGTTCGCAGCGTTACAAAGGCCAGGACCGCTGGAGAAACAACGACAAATGACAAAGAGGACGATTAGAAAAGGAAAACAACAGTCAGACATAAAAGAACAGATTTAGAAAACAGGAGGAGGAGGAGGAAGGGAAGGCTGTCGGAAGAGTCAGAATAAAACCAGACCATCATCCAAATATCAGACTGGGGATGGAACCATATGAACGTTTCAAATCAGGGTTATTGGGACCAAAATTATCATGGTTATCATTATTATCGCAGTATTAGTGTTTGCTCCTGGAGGATTCTGTTAACTGGCTTAGAGTCTGGTTTTGACCAACTCTATATATAAAATGTCATCAGATAACTTTTTTGTTGTGATCTGGTGTTATATAAATAGAATTGGATTGATTGAGTGATTTGATTGGTTTTCCCCTGTAAGTCGCTTTGGATAAAAGCGTCTGCCAAATGCATAAACATAAACATATTATTGAAATTGTGCTCAAAATGTCCCAAAAGTACTGATACACACACTGAAATAATTGAACCAAGTTGTTTTTTGAAAAAAACAAAACAAAATTAAAAAAAAAACAAATATAATAATTGGTACAATGTACTTTCTCTTGGCAGAAACATTCAAATATTAACCCTTAGTGGTCTGAGCTGTTTTTCAGTCCTTTTGATTTTGCCTTTATATACTATATAAACAAATGTTTACTATACCCATGTTTGGTATCGGTTTTTTCAGCACAACTTCATCTAAATCATCTGTCTATTATTTTTTTCACTTTAACCTACTATAAAAACACAAAAGGACAGAAAACACAAAAAAATATAAAATCCGATTTGAAAAATGTATATAATTTATTGCATAAATAACACACAGATGCTTAACGAACCTTTTCAAAGACTTTAAAAGTGAATATTGGTTCCAAATATTAGGTATAAAAATTAAAACTGGAATAAATTAAAACTATACTCAAATATTTGACATAAAAGCAGATCTTTACATAGATGTTTTTTCCCCTAAAAGTGCAGTAATCAAACACGGTTATCATGAGAATTAGAATTTAAACGGTAACAGAAACCGTCTACTACTACCGTGGTTTATCATTATGCCGGTAATCGTAAGTAAGTAAAGTTTTATTTATGTAGCACTTTTTTAAACAACATGTTACAAAGTGCTTCACATAAAGAAGAGACAGATCAAATCAAATCAAATTTGAAGGCAATCATTACATCCCTATATCAGACAAACTAAAATAGAAGCACAACATTTAGGATTTTACAGGTTTTACTACAGTAATATGAGCTAAAAACGCACCAATAAGTACTTTTATGACTGTCTTAGTGAGTTCGATCAGCTGTTTTTGTTCTTATTTTCAGTCTTTATTCCAGACACAGTCTCTAAAACATGATATTTTACATTTCAGACTAAATATAAGTGAAGACATAACCTATATGTTGTTAGATAGTGGGCTGGAAAAGCTCAAACAACCACTGGACAGAGATAAACTAGCTGTTAGCAAAGTTTTTAGTTTTTAGCTACGGTTAAACTCGTAAAAATGATATTTTTTAATCTAGGGCTGAGAAATACAATGATAACGATATATATCACAAAATAACTTTTCACCTAATGTCAGTGCAGTTTAGACGCTCAATTAAACCAACTTCTACAATGATCTTTTTTTCAGTCTTTATATCAGGCTAAACTAATAAACCAGATCAGATAAGATTTAAAAAAAAAAAAAAAAAAAAGCTAATGAGCCAATTTGCTAACTGGTTTTTGGAATGTTTTCTGTATTTATGCTAATCTGACAGTTTTACATTTCAGACAAAAGATAAGAAGAATATAATTTGTTCAGTATTGACTTTTCAAATCCCACATTTATGTAATTTTCCTGCGGCTAAAGCTAAATCAGCTAATTTTTTTCTGTTTCTATGCTAGGCTAAACTAGCAAAGTATGTTTGTGGGGTTCAAAAGGTCAAACAGACCAGTTTTAACTCTTTATTTTCAGTTTTTACATCAGGGTAAACTAATAAAACATGTTACTATCACATTTCAGATAAGAAAAAGGATAGAACTGATTAACGACTGAGATAATTCGTTGTATTTTTTAATGGAGCTACTGTGTTCATTTCCTGTGTTTGTTATTTTAGGCTAAAATTCCTGGTAAAACAAAAGATAAGGATATAATGTGTCAGATATTGACTTTGAACGTTCCACTTGGATGTATTTGAACCTGTGGATAAAAGCAGACAGGTTGTTTTTATAGTTTCCAACCAGGCTAAGCATGACTTTGACATGTGAGATAAGAAACGAGATAAGAAACGAGATAAGACTGATTAACCAGTGAGCTGTAAAAACTCCAACAGGTGTATTTTTAACCTCTGGGTCATTTACAGTCAAACTGACTCCAAGTTTTTATTTTGTTTTGGTGCAAAAACTAAAATTAAAGCATGAAATGTTTACAATTACAAATTATCCTTTAAAAAAATTTGAATAACATGACAAACCGGATATTTCTTAAGAAAAATCAGTGTAATTTTATCAGTGTTCTGCCTCAGTTTATCATTTATGCGTGTACATTATAACGCACAGATCACAGTGGATCAACTACACAAAACATTTAATAACAGGCTGAATGTTGGTACAGTTACACAGATTTTCCTTATGATATTTCATGTTCATATTGGGTCAGTTTATTCAGAAAGGATAGACTGTAAATATAAACAGTCATGTACTTTTACTTTTTACACTAAAACAAACAGAAAACATTTGTAGTTGTTATTATTTGTAGGTTATTGTGTTATTATTTTACTGGTTCTGATCCACTTTAGATCATATTGGGCATTGATTGTTAATATCTTCAGTGTGTTTTTTAATTCCATGGGCCGGATTGGACTCCTTGGCGGCCGGTTTTGGCCCACGGGCCGTAGGTTTAAAACCTCTGCTTTAAAGTTCCTTTTTAGTGACGTCAGACTCAGAAAATCCACCACACATTTAAACCCTAAAGTTAAATTTAACATCCAGTTGAAATTACAACAAGAGGAGCTAAATTAAACTCTTTAATTTGAGTAAAAATGTGTCTAAAATAGTAAAATATATGTAATTAAATCCAATGACTGTGATATGATGCTCATCCTGTAGTTCATATTAACATTTGCTTTGTGTGTTTGTTTTGTTTGTGTCTTTTCCTTCTGTGTTTGTGTTTTGTTTTATTCTGTTTTTTCTTTCAAGTTGGGTGGGAAGGGATAATGGCTTATTATTGGGGCTGTGCACTGGCAAGAATTTGACGATAAGATACAAATCACAATACTGGGATCACGATACGATATATCGTGATATATCACAATACGGTTAACAAGGCAATATTTTTTGTTTTGTGTCTTCTTTTAAAAGATTATTTACTGGTAAAAACTTATAGTGCAGCATTCGAATAAATAAAGTTTGAAAATGCGGCTTTACCAGTAAAAAAAAAAAAAATACACAAATAAACAAATAATGTTTTACAGACGTTACAGTTTCAGATCCTGCTTAAATGTTTGCATTCTATTGCGAAAAGAACAGATAATGTTCGGTCCCTGAATCATCCAACATCAGAACATTATTTTTGTTCATTTCCAATAAAAAAACAATAAAAAACATCTGCCTCTTTCAGACAGGAACAAGTGCTTTTAGGATGATTGAAATAACTGTTATCAGTTTCAAAAAACTACATGTATGACCTGCAATATCACAATAATACTGTTGGAGCAAAATACCCATGTGAATATAGAAATAAAAGAGCATGACAAACAAAAAAACAAAATGAATCTCTGCCATATCTGCATTTGAATAAATACTTCAAAATATCGATACAGTATCATGTAGTGAAATATCGCGATATATTGCGGAAATGATATTTTCTTACACCCCTACTTATGATAGTTCCTTCATAGAAGCCACTGAGGTTAGATTAAAACTGTTGCTCTCAGAATACACTGTATAAAGAAAACTGTCTCCTACCTTCAACCAGAACTCTTGGAAATATTGTACATGTCAGATATTTTTATGTGTGTATGAAAATCTAATAAAAAGATTTATATATATATATATATATATATATATATATATATATGGAAAAAAAACATTTACTGAAGCTGTGTTTAACTGTACTTAGTTCATTTCTTCCCTTCCTGGTTGTGGTGCCGTCTGCACTCTGATTGGCTGATTAAAGAACCCCCTTTTATTAAACTGGATCTCTGAATATGTGCTGATCAAGGTTCTAATATACTAGTCAACATTTGCTAGGGATCAGTTTTATATTTGCACAATAATTGATGTTGTATAATATTTTGGGTGACTTCATATATTATGTGTGTACTTTGGCTAGTCATGTAAAGAAAAATGGACTAAAAGGTAAAAAAACATACATTTTTATTGCACTTTCAGGCAAAAGGGTGATACAACCGTAGAAATTAGAGTTCACAACAAGTACTCTTCCAATTTTGTTTTCACTGAAACCACTCAGAATGTTCTGAAACATACGGTGTGATGTCAGTAATGTGTGAGGCCACCATCCGCACCCACAGGCTGTACTCCACTGGGAAAGTACATTTTCAAGTTTCCAGAATTACACCCTCGAATATAGCAAAGTTATAGTCCTGATCCCTAGCAAATGTTGACTAGTGTAGTTTTGGATTTTTCATTCTAGTTTAGTTTGACTTAGTTTTGACTTTTTTTTTCTCTAATTCAGTTAGTTTTAATTCATTTTTAGAGCAGGTTTGCTTGTTTTTATTAGTTTTCGTTATTTTCTAAATGCTTCGTTTTAGTTTCTTTGTATCTTTTCTCTTCTTCTCTGTCGTCATATTCAAATAAATCCCAGACAGGACTCTGCTGCTTTCTCCCAACTTTAGTCTCCATGTTTCCAGGTCGAGTGGGGACCAGAAGACGACTGGAAACCACAAGTGACGGACCCTTAAATATCATACGGTGCTGCTAACTAAAATTGCTTGAGGGAAATAAATCGATTTTATATCAATCCGACATTGACAAAGACAAAAACGAAGGGAATTTTATCCAGAATTTTTATCTGTTTTAGTTAGTTTTGTAAACATACAATACAGTTTCAGTTAGTTATCGTCTGTTTCTTTTAATTATAGCTTTTATTTATTTCAGTTAATGAAAATGTTTTTTCAATTCTAGTTTTCCTCATATCGTTAGTTTCCGTTAACGATAATAACCTCGGTGCCGATGTGGTCTCCTCAGGGGTCTCGGTCAGCGTGTCCACCTTCAACCTGGTGGCCATCTCCCTGGAGCGTTACAGCGCCATCTGTAACCCGCTGACCTCCAGGACGTGGCAGACCAAATCCCACGCCGTCAAGGTCATCACGGCCACGTGGGTGGTGTCCTTCGTCCTGATGCTGCCCTACCCCATCTCCAGCACCCTGAAGCCCTTCACCCGCCTCGACAACTCCACCGGACACATGTGCCGCCTGGTGTGGCCCAACGACACCACCCAGCAGTCCTGGTGAGGCCGCTAGGGGGCGGAGCTTTAACTCAAACCACACCTCCACGCAGCATGTGTCACTGACCGATCATTTCAGATGATTTTCTGTTGATTTACTCACACTGACCCCGTTTACACAAGCAGAAAAACCCGATAACTGTTTTTAATCAGACCATTGTAATAATCAGATGTGATGCGTTCACATGCACTTTGGAAATACGATAACCCATAAACCCTGGTTTAGATGTTTCAGTCCATTATTGGGTTTATTTCGTATACAGCGACAGCAGAATCAAACTTCCTGAGTCCGTTTCCATCCACACTGATACTCTGATCAGTATCTGATTATTATTGATCATGTAAACAGCAGTAATCTGATTACAATAGATCACCTGGATTTGTCCCCAATACTCCCATGTCTTCAAACATGTATAAACAAAAGAAACTGTTAAAAATGAAAGTGATGTCATGGAACACAATAAAAGGAAATTTGATTACACTGTCACTAGAAGAAAACAAAACAAAACTGAACAAAAGTTGAATAAAATAACGAACAAAACCAAACAAAAATAAAGTTAGAAAAAAATGACCAAAACCCCCCAAAAATGGCATAAAATACATTAAAAAACTAACAAAACTGAAAAAATTAAACAAAACAAACAAAAAAAATTAACAGAACCAATTTAAGAAAATTTATAAAATAATGAAAACAGGACAAAAATTAAACAAAATGATGAAAAATTAGCAAAACAAAACAAAACTCTGTAAAATAATAAAACCCTGAAGGAATAGTTCATCACCTGTTTTTTAATTAATTCATTTGTCATGCACTAATGAGTTCGATAAGTGGGTAAATCAGTTTGCACTGCAGTGCACCGATTGCCTTGTTCTCGCAGCCCTTCCGTTAGCTTAGCTTAGCCTAGCTTAGCATAATGGCTTCATTCCTCTGGTCAGACGTAGCCAGGCTTTTATAGGTGATCCGTAGTATTTTATGAGTGATTTTGGTAAATTCAGTTCTCCCTAATCCTTCCTTTAGTCCGCTGGGGTCAATATGATCACAAACTGAGGCTCAAATCATGGTCATGTGACTTACTGCACTAATAAAATCTGGGCAAATAAAAACTAATGCAAAGCTAAAACGCTAAAGCAAAGCTAATTTAGCGTATGCATCCCTTCCAACAAAAAGATTTTCCAACTTCCGTCAACACAACAGTCCATAGATTGAGTGCAGTAAGTCGCAGATCGAAAGAAATAATTAGGGAGAATCGGATTTCACAAAATCACTGACAAAAGACAACAAATCACCTTTAAAAACTGGCTACGACTGACCATGGAAATGCAGTGACTATGCTAAGCTAAGCTAACAGAGGGGCTAAGCTAAGCTAACAGAAGGGCTGTGAGAACAAGGCAACGTCAGCACTGCAGCACAAACCCTTCTGCTCACTTCTCTACCTCATTAATACTTCATGTAAACCTTTATTTGGGTTTAACATTTCCATGGAAACAGAAGAGAAAATACTTTAGTTCCCGATTAATTTCTTCTGGAAAAATAAATCGGATTTAAAAAACATCATGTAACTGTACCCATTGTCAAAAATAAGACCAGGTTTCTGATATTTTAAGTTCGCAATGAGTAATTATGGAATTAATTTACACATCGAAACATTTACTTCCATATAATAAAAGTGGGATAAATATAAACAAACATTGCCAGTTAATTGAACAGGATGATATGAGTGTAGTTTTCTAAATGATCCAATCAGCTGTTAGTGTCCTCCATCAGGTCCACTTCTCTAACGTCTCTGACCTTCATCTTTGTCCTTCATTCTTCGTCTTCATCCCAGGTACGTGTCTCTGCTGCTCCTCCTCTTCCTCATCCCTGGAATCGTCATGACGGCGGCGTACGGACTCATCTCCGTGGAGCTTTACCGCGGCATCAAGTTCGAGTTGTCCAATAGGAAGTCGAGCAGAGGTACGACAACCAATCACAGCGAGGCGTACAGGTCTGATGTTCCTCCAAGCATCAAGACTCGTTCTAGTTCCATTTGTTGTGTTTTTTTCTTGTCTTTCATTAGTTTCTGTAAACTCAAGCTTCTGTTTATTGAACTAAACAGATTTTGTGGTTAAAGGCTTAAACTGATCAGACAGGAAAATGACTTCATCACTTAAATGTTTGATGGTTTATGTTCTATGAAGCCATTACGCTAGCCTTTAGCATTAGCTCTAGCTCCTTATGTTGTTGAACCACACCCATTTTGTCCATATATGGTCACTTCTTGCTCCAAAAAAAGACACATGATGACGACTAAAACAGAATTATGTCTTCGATGTCGTGCCCGAAATTTTTTTTAAAAATTAAACCGATCGTGATGAATTTATCTAAAAATACAGATTCAGACTAAACAGGAAGAGTACATGTTTAGCTAGCTAGCAAACAATTTAGCATTTTGTTTATGGATAGATGAAATACCTTATTTTGTGTTATTTAAATTCAAGTTACATTTACATTAGCTTTCATTTGGATAGAATAGAATAGAATAGAATAGAATAGAATAGAATAGAATAGAATAGAATAGAACAGTGTTGAATAGAATAGAATAGAATAGAATAGAATAGAATAGAATAGAATAGAATAGAATAGAATAGAATAGAAAAGGGTTGAATAGAAAAGAATAGAATAGAATCGAACAGAATAGAACAGTGTTGAATAGAACAGAATAGAATAGAACAGAATAGAATAGAACAGTGTTGAATAGAATAGAATAGAACAGTGTTGAATAGAATAGAATAGAATAGAATAGAACAGTGTTGAATAGAATAGAATAGAACAGTACAGAGTAGAATAGAATACTATAGAATAGAATTGTATACAATACAATAGAATAACATAGTATAGAATAGAATTGTACAGTATAGAACTGAACAGTATAGAATAGAATACAATAGAATAGAATAGAAGATACTAGGGGTAATTCAAAATGTTGCTTGAACTTTAATTCTAATTTCCATTCATCTACTTCTTTTTATTAAACAGACAGTTTTAATAGTGGCAGACTTCTGTTTAATGTTTATTTTCTAAACGTTTATTAATGTTCATAAGGAAACAAAAATGTCGGTAGGATTTTAAACATTAAACTAGCTTTTTGTGTCGTCTTCATACATTAAAAAAAATATCACCTTCAACACTTTGTACCCTAAATGTTTCTAAATGTTCTAATTCTTCTACTAAATAAGTCTTCATTGGTTCAGACTGGACACAATTTACTACGGCGTATTTTATAGGGACTATTTTAATCTGTGCGTACATACGTTACGTAAGCGTTTGAGCTTTAACGTGTGTTTGTTGGAGCAGGTCAGTGTATGTACAAGTGTCTAATAAAAACTAGTGTCTATGTTCAGTTGAATAAATAAACCTGTCGCCTACTTTAACGCTCAGCACAAAGCGAACGTTCACCAGAAACTCCCAGTGGAGGATTTTTTTTTAACACTTTATCGGGCGAGTGACTATTTTTGGTAATTTCCACACACATTACAAAACAGTGACAGCACCAGTTCCAGTGAGGACAGAGAGTCCACAATCTGAACGGGTTAAAAAAAAAAAAAAAAGAAAAGAATTTTCGTGGGTATGGGCCCGGGGGATGTTACACAAAATGCGGGTGGGCTCCTGACTCATGTTATGTTTCTTCTTCTTCGTTTTTGTTAGATCACGTTTGATCACACAAGGTTTTGGAGGACGAGATTCTCACTGTTTATTACTATCACTATTTAAGAGTCCGTATCCTGATAGTGCACCTCCATGTCATTGTACATTCTGTATAATGACAATAAAGTATCTTATCTGATTCTGGATCAGTAGTGGGGCAGAATGGTTATGTGTGTGCTGTGTTCAGATTACACTGGTCTACAAGGAAAATGCCTCCAGAATAAAAGTAATGAAATTTTACCACGAGAGTCACTGATAAAGAAAAGTCAAGTCAAAAAGGAGAGAATGGGTTTGACTCCAAAGGAATATTTGTCTCAGAGCTACAAGATCTACTTCCAAACACTGTCTGCACATTAGAATACATTCACTTTACAGGTTCTATTTAGTGGAAGATTTATAAAACTATTACATAAATGTACATAAACCAGTATATATGTGTAATAACACGTTATCGTATACCTTGAAAACATCAGCAAACTGGCACTTTTGTCATTTATTTTCCAGTTAATCTTATTAAAATACGTAACATTTAGCACATTTAATGTCTGAAGCAAATCATTTCTAAAAAAAAAATTGTAGACCAGTGTTATTGGATCACACCACACACAGTACCATCAAAACTGTTCAATGCCTGATTTTTATTTTCATGTGTGGGGTCTGGAACAGATCCAAAATCCCGGCTGTAGGAACCATGAAGTAATGGAACGAATGTAAGGAATGATGTTCAGAGGGAAGTGCTAAAATACTAAATATGTTCTAAAATACATGTTCCTTTCACCTGAAATGTATTTTTGTTGTATTTATTTATATATACACTTCTTACATTTTTTTTATTTTTTTTTGTCACTTATGAGTAAGGCACCAAATATGGTACCTTCATTAACCCTTAGGGGTCCATGGTCAAGGCCCCATGACTCAATCACATGACGTTTTCAACACGTCCTAGTGTCGGAAGTCAGTCACATAGACCACTGGGGAGAACTGCATTCATAAGTACGGACTTGAAACACTCTCCCACTTTTTATTTGATGTTGATAGAGCAAATACAACCGGAGATATGGCAGTTTGAACTCAACAAACACGAGTAAAAGTATGAAAATGAGGTGGGGGGTGTTATATTTCTGACCATATCTACGTCATTTTTTGTCCCTTTTAAAAAACGGAAAAACTGGCCAAATCTGCGGGTTCTAATCCACAGACTGCATTAGCATTACAGGTAAGGGTGAGGATGACCCCACCTGAACTGGATGAGGAAACCGGGAGGACCGGGTGGGGGGGTGGGGGTGAGAAAACGCCTATGTAAAGATCTGCTTTTATGTCAAATATTTGAGTATAGTTTTAATTTATTACAATTTTTATTTTACATACCTAATATTTGGAACCGATATTCACTTTTAAAGTCTTTGAAAAGGTTCGTTAAACATCTGTGTGTTATTTATGCAATAAATTATATACATTTTTCAAATCAAATTTTATATTTTTTTTGTGTTTTTTGGCCTTTTGTGTTGATATAACAGGTTAAAGTGAAATAATAATTACAGACAGATGATATAGATGAAGTTGTACTGAAAAAAAAAGATACCAAACATGGGCATAGTAAACATTTGTTTATATAGTGTAAAAAAGGCAAAATCAAAAGGACTGAAAAATGTCCAAAATAGGCTCAGACTTCTAAGGGTTAACTTTAATTTTCTACATATCAATAAAAACACTGAAAAATTCCACCAAAGTGACAAACTCTTGTTCTGTCCAAGGTTATTATCGTTAACAAAAACTAACAAAATGGCGAAAACTAGAATTGAAAAAACATTTTCGTTAACTGAAATAAATAAAACTATAATTAAAAGAAAAAAATGATAACTGAAACTGTATTGTGTGTTTACAAAACTAACTAAAACGGATAAAAATTATGGATAAAATTCCCTTCGTTTTCATCTTTGTCAATGTCAGATTGATACGAAATTGATTTATTTCACTTGAGCCATTTTAGCTGTTGGCACCATACAGTAGGTTATGGTCCGTCACTTGTGGTCACCTGTCGTTTAGAGTCGACTTCTTGTCCAAACTCTACCTAGAAACATGGAGACTAAAGTTGGGAGAAAGCAGCAGAGTCCTGTCTGGGATTTATCTGAATACGACGACAGAAGAAGAGAAAAGAGACGACAAAACTAAAACTAAACTAAAACTAAGCATTTAGGAAAAAAAGAAAACTAATGAAAACTAACAAACCTGCTCTAAAAACTCATTAAAACAAACTGAATTAGAGAAAGAAAAGTCAAAACTAAATAAAACTAAACTAGGATGAAAAGTCCAAAACTATTAGACCCTCGGTTCCGTCCTCCACTCCTGAACTTCAGAGTTCTTCTCTGAGTGAACGCTGGATAAACGCTCTGGGTTTTTGTTCCAGATCCGTCGTTGCTTAGTGACACAAACTTCTCCAACCAGTCGTCTCTTATTGTGTTTTAACTCCTCCGCTGTTTTCTATTTTTACCGTCTCCTCTGACAGACCGCCAATCCAGCACCGGCAGCATCAAACCCGGCGACAGCGACGGTTGTTATCTCCAGCCCTCCAAGAGGAAGAGTTTACCCATGAGCACCGGCGTCTTCGGCAGCTCCGCTAAGGACACGCTGGGCCGAGTGTCGAGCAGCGGCAGCTCCACCGCCAACCTGATGGCCAAGAAGCGCGTCATCCGCATGCTGCTGGTCATCGTCTTCCTGTTCTTCGTGTGCTGGATGCCGGTGTTCGTGGTGAACGCGTGGCAGGCCTTCGACCGGCGCTCGGCGTACCGTCTGACCGGCGCGCCCATCTCCTTCATCCACCTCCTGTCCTACACGTCGGCCTGCGTCAACCCCATCATCTACTGCTTCATGAACAAGCGCTTCCGTCAGGGCATGCTCGCCACCTTCAGCTGCTGCCGGAGAAACGCAGGCGGCGCCTCGGCGAAGTCGGCCGCAAATCGCCCGCTCAAGTTGGACACGGGTCGAACCAGAGCAGAACCAAAGACTCCAGAACAGAACGGTCACACGCCTCCGAGCGGAGCCAGCACCAGGTTCACCTACACCGGGATCCGAGCGTCGGCCTGGAGCGAGCTGACGTAACCAGGACGGAAATGTGACGGCGCCGACGGGACGAGTTCACCACCTGCCGCCGCTTTAGCTTCAAGTGTGACGTGGATACAAGACGAACGACCGGTGTCCTCAAAGAGAAACCAGACGTTCAGACTGAAGGACCTGGTTTAGCGTCTGGTCACAGCCAGGCCAATTAAACGCTCGTTAAACGCAGTTAAACAGGTTAACGGCGCCGACCGCTGCCGTTCAGATCCGATAATAAACACTCACCAGGTCCGTCACCTTAGCTGGAAAAACGCTGATGGAAGCAGCTGCACAAAAAGAAAAACAGAAAAGAACATCTGTACAAGCACTCATCATATATGACGGTCATGACTTTATGTAATCGTCTTCACGTAAAGTTCGCTCTTGCTTGACGTAACATGTGAAATATTTGTGAAAAATTAGCTTGAAACTAAACGAGCCTGTTCTTATAAGCTCATATAACCTGCTGCTGCCATGACCTGGACCACGAAAAGATGCAGATGACGGAGATTTTTTGTTTCACGATGTAGAAATAATGAGAAAAAAACCTTAGCTGAATTAGCGAAAGCACACAGCTAACGTGTTAACCTGTTACAGTTAGCTTCTTTAATTAAACTGAGTCTTTTTCTTGTTTTTTTCTTGAGTTGACGTACATTTAAAGTTCATCTGAAACATGTGAAAACAAAACGATAAATAATAAGGCTAGCCTGTTAGCATGTTTCGTCATGCTAACAGGTTAGCCTTATTAGCTTACAGGCATAATTAACTAAAGATAATGAAATACTTAACTGGCTTCTGTCATTACAAAAATAAACAGATACTTAAAAAGCATGAATAAGAATCCAGTTACCAACAAGGAAACAAGCGTTGGTAGGATCTTAAACATTAAGCTAGCTTTTTGTATAGCCTTCAAAACAATGGAATGACAAAGGAAGCAGAACTAATTTAATTATTAATTTGCAAAAAAAGAGTGGGAGTCCGTAAGTTATACTTTTTCCCACTCCTTTTCAAGCGCCGAAAAATTTAGTTTGACCGTGTTGTATGGTTCTTTATCTGATGATTCTATGTGCTCGAAATAAAACTAAAGTAACTATTAATAAGAAATTTTACAACAAAATGGTCACCTTCAACAGACTGCTCCATGTTACTATAGTGTCTGTTCTCACCTTCTGATAGAAACTAAATATTTAATCAATTATTCATCTAAATACTTCGACTGACACCACTCATGTCTGTCTTTAACATAAAGCTAATGGCGCAATTAGCCTAGCTTAGCATCAAATAATGAAAAAAAGTCAAACGGCTAAAATAACCTGGGTCTAAACTCAGAATTATTATCGTTTCAACAACTCCGAAACTTGTGAGTGGTATTTTGTTTTGTCATTTTCATACATAAAAAACAATTTTACACAAAAATTGCCACAATTGCAATGCTATGTAAGCTAATGTTATTCATTAGCTGTGAAGGCGACTGGGTTAACTTAGCATAAAAAAGAACAAAAGATTATAAATTCTATAAAAGATACAGATTTACAAGATGACTGGATTATTTCTAACACCTCTAAAGTTCATTATTTGTCGTTTTTTTGTGTTTAATCCAGATGTGAAATGATAAAACTGTTCGGAATGCTTTTCGAGGTAAACCAGGGCTCTCAAACTCATTTTCTTTCAGGTTCCACATTCAGCCTGATTTGATCTGCAGTGGGCCAGACCAGTCGAATAATAACAGAATAACCGATAAATAATGACAACTGACAATTTTTGTCTTTGTTTTAGTGCAAAAAACCCATTAAATTATGAAAATACATATTTTTATAAACTATCCAAACAAAAAAGATGTGAATAACCGGGAAAAAAATGAAATTTCTTAAGAAAAATCAGTGCAATTTTAACAATATTCTGCCAAAAATTTGCATTCTGGATCAGATCTACAACAACACTAAACACTGAGGAACAGGAAGAAAAGAGTTCCAACTGGGCTGAATTTTCTTCAGACATTTCAGGTTGTTCATATTTGTTCAGGTTATTCACATTTATTGTTTACAGGATAGTTCGTAAATGTGAATATTTTCATAATTTAATGTTATTTTTTGCACTAAAACAAAGACAAAACTTTGAAGTTGAAGATTTTTTTTTGCTTAATTGAAGATTTTTTTTTGCTTAGTCGAAGATTTTTTTTTTTTTTTTGCTTAATTCAAGTTTTTTTTTTCTGCTTTGTTCAAGATTTTTTGCTTAATTGAAGATTTTTTGGCTTAATTGAAGATTTTATTTTATTTTTTTGCTTAATTGAAGATTTTTTTGGCTTAATTGAAGATTTTTTTTTTTTGCTTAATTGAAGATTTTTTTTTTTGCTTACTCAAAGATTTTTTTTTTGTTGCTTAATTGAAGATTTTTTTTGCTTAGTCCAAGATTTTTTTTTGCTTAATTGAAGATTTTTTTGCTTAATTGAAGATTTTTTTTTTTGCTTAATTGAAGATTTTTTTTGGCTTAGTCCAAGATTTTTTTTTACTTAATTCAAAATTTTTTTTGCTTCATTCAAGATTTTTTTTTTGCTTAATTCAAGTTTTTTTTTTTTTGCTTAGTTCAAGATTTTTTTGCTTAATTCAAGATTTTTTTGGCTTAATGGAAGATTTTTTTTTTTTTTTTTGCTTAATTGAAGATTTTTTTTTTTTTTTTTGCTGAATTCAACATTTTTTTCCTTAATTCAAGCCTTTTTTTCTTAATTCAATTCAAGACTGTGGAATTTTTCACTGTGCAAAAAAACATCCTACGGGCCCGATTGGAACCTTCGGCGTGTCGCATTTGGCCCCCGAGTCACATGTTTGAGACCCCTGTGCTAAGCTAGGCTAAGCTAAGCTAATCAGCTCCCAATATGTTTAAATGAAGGAATATAATGACTCCTAATGTGATGATCTCTGTTCAAAGGTCTGATACTTTATAACTTCATCAGCTGAAAGTGTTGAACACGTGGTTTTTCGTAAACAGGCGTTATCTGGACGCCGCTAACGGTTCGGTAAGGCCCCTGCAGGGCGTAAACAGTCCTGTGCTCGGCCTTGACCCAGTCCCACTGTTTGTTTGGTTAAAGCTTTGGACTGTGTGTTCGATGGGAAGCGTCCTTATCGTTTTTCTGGGACTTTTCACACCTGCATCCCCTTCTTCAAAGACTGAATTCCCAGAATCCCTCGCCTGATTCCCATTGGTCGCCACGGCAGCGTTTATGTAGCGCCGTTTGTTTCCGTGTATCTGTTGTTGTTGTTTTTTTTATTTTTGCATGTGCCTTTCTGACTCCGGCCTCCGTCGTGTCGTGTCTCGTCATCGACCTGAATGTAAAACCATCGTCCCGGAGGTTTTTGTCGTCAGCGGCGTCCATGACGACGAGGGACTGTGAGAGCGTCCGCCTTCAGGTCGACCATATAAAGACTTAAAGTGTTCGACCGAGAGCTACTGGGAGCTTTTAACGGCTTTAATAAAAGTGGGTTTGAAGGACGGCCGAGGGCATGAGGTTCAGGACAAGTGTTGGAAAGAACACAGATCTGCTGGGAATCCTGCAGGGATAAGAGCTCCATTTGGACTTCGGCCACGCCCAAAGCCCCGCCCCCACCGCCACGGAGAAGGAAAACATGTGAAGTAAAACTGTAAAAACGCTTCGATTCTGAATATCAATTAAAAACATGCACAAATGCAGTCTGAGGTCACTTTATTTCACATTTTTATCCACATATTAGAGGGTTTTTTCTAGTTTTTTCCTTCTTTTAGTGTCAGATTTGATTGATTGATTCATTATGTATTGTTGTTTATATGATCAGTGTTAAAGGTCGACATTTAAAGAACAAAATAAAAGCTATTAACTGAACGATATAATTGTATTAAGTGGAGAAAATACAAATTAAGACAGCAAAATTATTACGCCAGTATTGCACGTTTTTTCTCATTTTTTTCTTCTTTTAATTACATTTTTTGTGAATATCAATTAAAAACATGCACAAATGCAGTCGGAGGTCACTTCATTTCACATTTTTATACAGATATTTGAAGGTTTTTCCAGTTTTTTTCCTATTTATCGTCATTTATATGATCAGTGTTAGAGGTTGACTCATTTTAAAGTACAAAATAAAAGCTCTTTATTTACTAACAGATATAACTGCATTAAATGGAGAAAATTAAAATTAAAATGACAAAATTAGAAGTTCTGTCAAAAAAAGAGTGAATTTTCGTAATTTAAAATATCATCACTTTTTCACCATGTGCAAATAAAGTTTTATATTACTTTTTTATTTCTCATTTTTATGCCAATATTGCATTTTTTCCCATTTTTTTCTTCTTTTAATGACATTCGCTTCTGACTATTAATTAAAAACATGCACAAATGGAGTCTGAGGTCACTTCATTTCACATTTTTATCCACATATTGGAAGGTTTTTCCAGTTTTTTCCTTCTTTTAGTGACAGATTTGATCGACTGATTCATTATTTATCATTTATATGATCAGTGTTCGACTTTTAAAGAACAAAATAAAAGCTATAAACGTGAAAAGCTTTTTATATACTGACAGATATAACTGTATTAAATGGAGAAAATACAGATTAAGACGACAAAATTAGAAGTTTTGTCAAAGACAAGTGAATTTTCGTGGCTAAATTGTACAAATTAAACATCGTCAATTAAAAACCATGTACAAATGAAGTTTAATATCACTTTTTTATGCCAATACTGCAAGTTTTTTCTTGTTTTCTTCTTTTTTCAGTGTTAGAGGCCGACTCATTTTAATGTACAAACTAAAAGTTATAAATGCTAAAGGCTGTTCATTTACTGACAGATATAACTGTATTAAATGGAGAAAATACAAATTAAAATGACAAAACTAGAATTTGTCGTCAAAGAGTGAATTTTCGCAGCTAAACTGCATAAATTAAAACATCAATTGAAAACCATGAACAAATGAAATTTTACATGTTTTTTATGCCAATATTGCAAGTTTTTTCTTGTTTTTTCCTTTTTTCAGTGTGAGAGGTCGACTCATTTTATAGGACAAAATAAAAAATTAAGTGACCAATATAATTGTAGTAAGTGGAGAAAATACAAATTAAAATGACAAAATTAGAAGTTATGTCAAAGAAGAGTGAATTTTCACAAATTAAACATCATCAGTGTCAATTAAAAACCACGTACAAATGAAGTTTTATATCACTTTTTTATTTCTCATTTTTATGCCAATATTGCAAGTTTTTTCTCGTTTTTTTCTTCTTTTAATGACATACAGATTTGAGCAATGATCTGGAGCTGCAATATGTACAAAAACAAACTAAAAAAAAAAAAAAAAGAAACCGAAGAAAAAAAAACAACAAAAAAACCGTCCCCTTGTTTTTGACGTTATTGCTAAAATGTTACAAACGGCACAGGTTTCTACCATCAGCAACCCTTTGAGCACTGAGTAAAACTACCACAATGACACCTCTGCTGACCATCACTAGAATAATACACAGATACAGAAGACGAGGAGGAAGAGGAGGACGAAGGTGGAGACGGACCGAAAGAAATGGGACTGCGAAGCCAAAAAGCACGACAGGCTGCAAAAGAAGAAGGGCTGAAAAAGGTGAGAAAACCCCAAACGTCCGTAGAAGAAAAGGTGTAAATGTGAGAGTTAAAAGGACAGGTTAGCGCTCTGTAGTGCAAACAGCCCCAGAATCTGAATAAGAATAATCCACGTAAGGCTGAACGCGACAGAGAAGGGTTTAAAGCTGCCTCTCACTCTGCCCTGTTTGTTTAGCAGTGCATGAAAACTACATTATAAAAGACATTTGGCATATTAGAGGATACATACATTGTTCAGAGCTCATTATAAAAACAAAAAAACAAAAACAAAACAAAAACACAACAGCTGCTTTTGGAAGAATAAAACATATGAGCAGACACACTGAAGACACCTGTTACCTATGGAGATTCTGGAGAAACATCGCAAATGCTATTTTTTTTCCTCTCTCAAAGCTTTGTCACCAGGTTAATATTCATATTAATACAGCGTTTTACAAAAAGGCATGTAACATTAACGACCCCTTTTTGACACTTTATCCCATTTTTTTTAATTTTTTTTTTTAAAATCAGCGTTTTTGTCAAGTGATTCCTCCCTAAAATCAACTGTAAACCGTCTGCGATTGTCAAGGCGACACATTTATTTTATACAAAAAGCAATGCATCACCCCCCGATATATAGAGCCAATAGGAGCAGAGATGATGAAGGTGAGGAGGAGGAGGAGGAGGAGGAAGAGGAGGAAGAGGAAGAGGAGGGGGAGGAGGAAGAGGAGGAGGAAGAGGAGGGGGAGGAAGAGGAAGAGGAGGAAGAGGAAGAGGAGGAGGAGGGGGAGGAGGAGGAAGAGGAAGAGGAGGAAGAGGAGGAGGAGGAGGAGGAGGAGGAAGAGGAAGAGGAGGAAGAGGAGGAGGAGGGGGAGGAGGAGGAAGAGGAAGAGAAGGGGGAGGAAGAGGAGGAGGAGGAAGAGGAGGGGGAGGAAGAGGAAGAGGAGGAGGAGGGGGAGGAGGAGGAAGAGGAAGAGAAGGGGAGGAAGAGGAGGAGGAGGAAGAGGAAGAGGAAGAGGAGGGGGAGGAAGAGGAAGAGGAGGAGGAGGGGGAGGAGGAGGAAGAGGAAGAGAAGGGGGAGGAAGAGGAGGAGGAGGAAGAGGAGGGGGAGGAAGAGGGGGAGGAAGAGGAGGAGGAAGAGGAAGAGAAGGGGGAGGAAGAGGAGGAGGAAGAAGAGGAGGGGGAGGAAGAGGAGGAGGAAGAGGAGGGGGAGGAGGAAGAGGAGGCAGTGTTTTCGCCTCTGTGTAAACAGAAATCCATTGGTATGGGGGGGGGGGGGGGGGCAGCAGCCTCCATCCAGAGTAAAGGGGCGGGGTTTGGATGCTACACCAACGCTGTAGCACCGACGGAAACGAGTCGGACACAAGTCGGATATGAGCCTGAAACGAGTCAAACATGGGTCAGACACAAGTTGGACATGAGTTAGAAACGAGTCGAACACGAGTCGGATATGAGTCAGACACGAGTCAGAAACAAGTCAGAAATGAGTCTGACACAAGTTGGACATGAGTCAGAAACGAGTCGAACACGAGTTGGATACGAGCCTGAAACGAGTCAAACACGAGTCAGACAGGAGTTGGATACGAGTCTGACACAAGCCGGACACGAGTCAGAAACGAGTCCAAATCTCACCTTCAGTTCCCTCATGTCCAAGTCCAACAGCTGATGAACAGGATTTAAGGTTCAGTTCCAAAATAAAGGCTGTGGTTTAACAACAATAACCTGGTTTTACACCCATAAAGAAGTCGGTTTAAAGTTAAAGGTCGACTCTTTTTAGACCAAAATAAAACTACAGGTTTAATGGAAAACGACAGAAACAAACAAATTAATTGATACAATCGTATGAACAGTTTTTGACTCGTTTAAACCAGATAAATCCAGCAGATTCCAGCTGTTTGGACTTGTTCTTATTTTTCCAGTTGTCGGTCAAACGTCCTCATTAACCGGACCATCTTCGCTCCTTTTCGTCACCACAGCCCTTATTTTTGCGTCGCGACCCAGAACTCGTCAGAATAAACCGATGTAACTGCGGCGACGCAGACGCTCCAGGCGAATGTACAAAAACACAGGAAGTGGATCCTAAAGCCCGCCCACCCAGGCCGACGTGGGCGATAATGCACTTCTTCATTAGAACAAGGGGGAGACTGTAGCAATAATTTAACAAAATATCAACATTACATATAAAACATTTAACATTAATGACGGACATGTGGGCGGGGCCATAACTTAACTTTACTCTTATTTTTACATCGACGGGGGGAGGGGGGGGTGCAAGCGAATCCTTTTTTGTTCCTTTTCCTATTTCCAGGGTTTGTACAAAACTTGGTTGCGCAGACATTCACGTTACAGTATTTCGTGTTGTAGTTTTTCCCGGTTTTACAGTCGTACTGTAAATACTAAGATCGCAGGTATTGCCTTTGAATGTGTGGATCCCGGTGGAAGACGGCAAAGAATCCCATTTATTTGACTTTTTTTTGTGTGTTTTTTTTTTTTTTTTCTTGGAAAGCGGTTGTAAATGGAGCGAGTCTAACTCAGTTTTCCATTACAGCAACTATGTACGACAATCACACACACACACTCTCACACACACACACACACACACACACACATATATATATTTATATATATTTGCTGGCTGGTGAACTAGTGCTCAGGCGGACAAAAAACAAAAAAACAAAGAAAAAAAAAAGAAAAATGCTGACAAGAAGACGTAATGACCTGTACAATATTGCTGTATGTTTGGAAATGCACATCTTCAACAATACATTTAGAAGGCCTTTATACTCCGACAGGAGACGCAGTCGCCATGAACACGATGAGTGCAACTACTCCGACAGTGAGTTTACAATGTACATGTTTCTGCAAAGACAAAAGAAAAACAAACAAACAAAAAAAAAAACCACAGGAGATTCTCAAAAAGGCGAAGAAGGCTGAACAGAGCTTACAGCGCTCGTGACACATTTGTACCAAAAAGTGAAAAGTCGCCGGCATCGCACCGGCACCACCATAAAAAACTGGGTTATTGTACTTTTTTGTACTTGTACACCAAGAAAAACGAAGGCGTGGAGATCCTTCCGGAAGGCGGTTGTTGCAGCTGCACGGCGGCGGCGGCGTTCAGTCGATATGAAGCGAGACTCTTGATGATGTTGTTGTTGTTCTTCCAACGTAAGTAAACAGCAGATAAGAAAGAAAAAAAAAAGGTGAGACGTTTCGGGAGAATCGTTATCAGTTAAGGCCACATCGAATTGGGATATAGTCCGTCGCCGTGGAAACGCCATGGAAGACGCCTTTCGCCGGGTGCAGTTGGAGCAGGAAGTTGTTTTGACGATACAGTGACCGATACAGGATATTAGATATGTGATCGCTTCGACCGTGTACACAGTAAGAATATACAGTACTAAGGCTATCCGTTAAGTCTACGTTATTACATTAGGTTGAACAGGAGTCGATTCGGAACCGTGGAAGTCTAGGGTGTTTTTTTTTTTTTTTTTTTTTTTCGGTTTTCTGCAAATGTTGGCCGTTGCTATGGCTCCATGTGAGATGGACTGATGGGTTTAGGTTCCAACGGAGACATAGCGCACATAAGAGTATTGCAGGCAAGGCAGAGGCGTTGCTTAAAGCTTTTCTTTTTAAAGACTTCATAAAAACCAATGATAAAAAATAGGCCCTCTGAGGTTATTCCCCAATTTAAAAAAAAAACAAAAAAACAAAAGAAAACAAAAACCTTCTTGTATGTAATAAACAACCAAGACTTCAGATTTTTTTCCCAACAAAAGAAGAAGAAGAAGAAGAAGAAGCAAGAGTTAAAAAAATAATCCAAAGAGGCGTAAAATACAGGTTGGGATTTTGGACCTCAAAGGGGAAACACAAAGCCCGAGCTCAGAGGAAGAGTAGAAACTATTTGGTAACAAAAGTGGACTATATGTTTAATACAAAAAAGGTATGGAGAAAAATGTACCTTTACTAAAGCTTATACAAGATCCTTGGTCCATAAAAACTATGTTATCGTCACGTTTTATGTGTGTCCCTCTGCGTCCAACAACAATACATCCATCCTGTAGAAACCACAAACCGACGCCAAAACAAACTCAACACAAGGAGGTGGGCGGAGCCTGTGGGAAGGGGGGGGCGGGTGCCAAAAAACAAACAAACAAAACAAAAAAAAAACAGATTGTGTTTTGTTTTGTTTTTGAATTTCCGTGGTGGATGTATTGTTGTTGCGGTTTCATTCTCACAGCTGTAAAAGGTGCTGGTGCTCTGAGTCTGAAGGGACGTCACTCCAAACACCAGGACTGGATCGGCAGGTCCCTAAAGTAACCACGACGGGGGAGGAGCCAATCCTCCCGCTCCGTTTGTCCCGCCCACGTTTCAGCTTCTTTGTATCCAAAAATTCATTCGCAGCACTTCAGAGTGAGTCAGTTTGTTTATTATTCCCATAGTCTGGTATACCTCCTGGTATATCTGCTCAAGGCATGTGGCGTGGCCCCGGTGTGCGTTAGGAGACCACGGCGGCGGCGGTGGAGGACGTCACCCCGGCGTTGGAGGTGCTGTTGGGGCCGTACACGGCCGAGCCGGGCTCCTGGCTGTTGCTGTTGCTGCTCAGCAGGCTGGAGTTGCCCGCCCTCAGGATGGCCCCGGCGGCGCTGCAGTGGGGCCGCGGCCCCGGCTCCGGCGTGTAGGTGAAGGTCAGTGTGGTGGAGTAGATGATGCCGTCGTTCCTCACCAGCGTGACGGGAACCTGGACGGGCTGCCGCACCCAGCGCCAGCCCTCGCGGAAAGCGGAGATGTCGGGCACCACGCACAGCATGCTCTCCGCACACCTGGACCAGAACCAGGAGAAACAACACGGGTCAGGATCCGTCTAATAACTGGGTCATAAGGCTACATGAAGCCCTGCCTGTCCTGAATGGAGATCTTGATCCATGTAATACCAGGGTGAGGATCCATGTAATACCTGGGTCACATATCTACATGTAGCCCTGCCTGTTCCAAATGGTGGTTGGGATCCGTCTAATTCCCAGGCCATATGTCTACATGTAGCCCCTGCTTGTTCTGAATGGAGGTCCGGATCCGTCTAATGCCTGGGTCATAAGGCTACATGAAGCCCTGCCTGTCCCGAATGGAGCTCAAGATCCATGTAATACCTGGGTCACATGTCTACATGTAGCTCTGCCTGTTCTGAATGCCGGTTGGGATCCGTCTAATTCTTGGGCCATATGTCTACATGTAGCACCTGCCTGTCCTGAATGGAAGTCAGAATCCATCTAATACCTGGGCCATATGTCTATGTCCTGCGCCTCCTGACTCCTCCTACTTTTTCATCTCCTTCATGTCCTCCCTCACCACACCCACAAACCTCCTCTTCCTCTTTAGTTCATCTTCATCCTCCACTATCTGTTGCTTTGTGCCCAATTGTCCAACCTGACCTGTCCCTCTCATGTGCTCTTTATAATCCTGTCCATCATCATCAACATCTTTATGTGACGTGTGGATTCGTTTGAAGATCATTTGAAGCCAGATAAAATGTCGACAGACTGAAGCTCGTTGGTGTTTCTGTTTAGTGGATGTTCCAGTCCAGGTCAGGTCTGATCATGGACGTTTTAACATCAGATCAGACTCTTATTTCTGGCCCTTAAACCTGCCTGTCAGGCCTGGCTCGGCTGGAGATTTGGACGTTACGTTGCGTTTCCCTGACCCAGGCTGTAGATACTGGACCATCAGAGCTATGATCGGCTGTTTCAGAGGCTCCCCTGGAAATGTCTGCAGCCCATGCAGATTTGATCCAGGAAAATGTGGAAGACGTCGCTGTAGAGTCGTTATTATTTCATCAAAACATTAAGAAATCATGTCAGCAGATGTAACTCCAGCTGAACATGTGTTTGGATCAGAGCTGACGAAGTCACTTTAGTTCAGGTTCCACATTCAGACCCATATGATCTAAAGTGGGTCAGACCAGTTCAATAAATTCCAAAACTCCAGGATTTTACTTTTATCTACTGCCATTTTAGGTACCTATGTGTTTTATATATGTGTAATTTTAATTATGTTTTATTTATTTTTTACAACTCTGTATGGTGACCTTGAGTGCCCTGAAAGGCACCTACAAATAAAATTTGTCATTATTATTATTATTATTATTATTATTATTATTATTATTATTATTATTATTATTATTAAATACTATCATATTAACCTATAAATAATGACAACTACTAACAAAAGAATATTTGTCATTATTTACAGGTTAATCTGTTAGTATTTTACTGGTTCTGATCCACTTTAGAACATGGGTCTGACTGTGGAATCGGAACTAAAATGGTTTAAACATCAGTGATTGTTAAAACCTTCAGTGTCATTTTTCATCCTGTGGACTGGACTGGACTGTTTGGGACCGGTTTTGGCCCACGGACCGCATGTTTAACACCCCTGATATAAACATACTGTACAACAGCAGAACTGGTTATTCTCATTTTTATTATTTTCCTTAATAACTTTTAATATACTTGTACTATTTCTGTATTCTTGTCTTTCTGTGTTCGGACTTCAGCTTCTTAAATGTTCCGTATGAATTAACTGTTGCTCGTTTTATCACATATTCGCTGTAATCTCTTTAGAAACGTTGTGACAAAACTGAAAGGACACGCTCTAATTTGACTCCTTAAGTCTGAGTGTTTCAGTCACTCTTTGCTAAACAAACTACAGACTGGGTGAAGCCCAGTGGGCGGCACAGAAAGCCATAAAAACTTAAATTAAAGCCGACATAGAGGAGGTTCGACTGAGGGTCAGATCCATTTATACGACTCGACTCGCATCGGAAAAACAACCACAGGCTTATGTTCAAACGGGAACAGATGGAGCCTGAAGGAAACCTCTAACTACGTCAGTCTGAATACAACCTGAGCTTCAGCACCGCTAACACAATGTGCACATGCTCAGTAGAGTCTAATGTCACATGACTAGGACTGTGTATTGGCAAGAATTTGGTGTTACGATACAAATCACAAAACTAGGATCATGATACGATTGATCTTGATATGATTTATGATACTGTTAAAAAGGTAATGTTTTGTTTGTTTCTTTTTTAAAAATGCTTATTACCTAGAAGAACTGAATTACAGCAGAAATCTGCACAAACACTAAACACATTTTTATTTGATCAGAACAGGATCTGATGTTTCATCACAAAATGTTCCTTTGTTCAAACTGAAATTATGTTTTACAGACATTACAGCTTAAGATCCTGTTCAAATGTTCATATTCTGTTAGTTCAGAACATTATTTTTGTGCAATCCCAACAAAGGAACTAACCTTATTTAATAAAAGAGTGTTAAATAATAATAAATAAGATATAAACAATGAAGAAAACCAAAAAAACAGAAACGAACCTCCGTCATATCTGCATTTGAATAAATACCTAAAAATATCAATACAGTACTTTTTAATATCGATACAGTATTGGGAAATGAAATATTACGATATATTGCAGAACCAATATTTTCTAACACCCCTACACATGATGCTGATTTCTAACTGATCGACAATCGAAAACAGCTGCGATAGATTTAATTTTACCCCAGTTCAGACCAAATGGAAGGGGTTCTACTAAACTGCACCTGAGGGATGGAATGTCAGACTAAACCGGGTCCAGTCCCACCTGTACATGGTCTCAGCCTCGACGTCTCCAAACCAGACCCGCAGATTTGGAGTGAAGTTCTGTCCCGTCAGCTCCAGCATGGCCACGTCTCCGCCGCCGTTTAGCTGCGAAACAGGACGACGGACTCAATTTAACAAAAGATTTAATAAACAACAGGAAAGAAAAACTGAAATCTATGATTAGACAGATGTATCCCCCATAACCTCACCATATAAGTTAATTTTTATGGCTGTGGAAGAGCGTTGAAATTACACATGCTAATGCTAATGCTAACACTTTCTTGCGTAACCTAATGCTAACTCTGTTTTAGTGTTTTATGTGTTGTGCTATATATTCTACATATATATAACACGGACACTTTAATTCTTACACATTAAAACATGTACTTCATACCATATTTATTAGGACCCAAATGAACTTTTCTCATCTTAGACTGTATTTATTTTGAGATATGTAGTTGTTTTATTGTTTTTAATCTGCCAAGGGACTACAGATTACAATTAATTGCTATGCTAACTCTAACATACTTACATTTATATTATATAATATATTCATTAATGTGCAATATAGTAAAGAAATAAAGTAAAAAAAAACAACGATGCTAACAAAAAATACAGGAAATGCTGCTAACCAACATTGTTATGTTTAACTCCATCGTGTAATTTTAGCTTCTTGCTAAATGTGCACATGTTTATCGTTAATTCCAGCAAAACAGGACAATATTAGTATTAATCTGGATGTTTATACTAGGGGGAGCTAGTTTGTGGAAAATAAAGACTGACGTTAAACTTGTTAAGCTAATGCTAATTTATCAAAAACAGGCAACCACTTTCCTAACTATCACATTTTAAATAACAGCTACTTTAAGCTAAGTGCTGAATGTAAACACAAACAAATGTTAATGCCTATTACCATATGATATAAACTAGCAAATAATTAGCGCTAGCAATACTACTTAATACAAAACTGTTTAATGTTGACATGAGCTAATGTGGCTAAACTATGCTAATATGAGCTAATTTGGAGCCAACAGGTTGGCATTTAATTCGAGGAAAACTACATTTCAATAAACTTGTCATCTTTTAGTATAACTAATGAAAATAATGTTTTATTCAATAAACAGAAGCTGACAGACTCAGAGCTGTCAATCAAAGCCAACTTAGTCTCATGATGTTTTTATTGATACAATAATTTACAGAAGATCCACATGTGCACTTATCAGGGGTAAAAAATAACTGAACCCAGTGTCTAGTGTCCATTAGTGGGATGATACTGGAAACTAAACAGTCGGGTTGGGGTGAAAGTGGGCGGGGCCTGTACCTGTAAGCTCTCTACCACAGGCACCGGGGTGACAGGTGAGTGGACGGGGCCCATGCCCTCGTAGAAAGTGTATTCAGCTTTGTCTGTGCTGATGATTGTCCAGGAGGCGCCATCGTTGATCATCTCCTTGTTTGGTTCCTTTGGGCATGGAGTGGCCTGAAGACGAGAACGGGGGGGGGGGGGGGGACAAAAAAACCACACAGTTAGCACCCAGCTGTTAATTAACATGTAACAAATGTAGAGTTTACACCAGAGGTACATGTTAGCTGAGTTAGCATCTCTGCTAATCTGTCTAAAACGACAGTTAAAACGACGTTAGTTCCTGTTATTTCTTTGAGATTCAAAAGAACATGTTTTATCTCAAAATTCTCCTTGTAAATTTGCCTTTTCTTTAAATTGAGCAAATGTTCATTTTTTTTCACCGACATTTTTCATGTTAACGTCAGAGATGGGTCAACCTCCTTCTAGTACATTTATTAGTTTAATCTCGTAAAATATTCAGGTTTGCATCGAGTAAATTCTCCATTTTAATCTCACTTTTTGGCAAATGTAATTTTTTCTTCATAAATTTATCATTAATACTACTTTTTAATCATTCAATAGTCACAATATTCATACTAATATCTTGCTTAACTATCTGCTCATACAGTAACATTTCGGGACTTTATGGTAAAAAAAAAAAACAAACATTTTAAACAAAGCATGTTAATAATCATATGAACAAAGGAATAGCTGCACTGAACTGAAAGTTCATTACTATTATTATTATTATTGTTATTATTATTATTATCACCATTATTATCATAACCGCTCTCTAACAAAAGATTGTGGTGAACGCCTCAATTACAATATAAACACACAGAAAATTAATGATAAATAGTAATAAAACATGGTTGATTGTGGGAACAACAAAAATCTACCAAAGTACTAATACAAAAAGACTTAAGGTAGTTTTAAAAATGCAATAAGACAATCAAAATCAATTAAAATCTAAATATTTAAGTGAGCTAAAACAAGAACTTATTAATAATTAGAATATGGTGAAATTAATGATGCATTCTGCTGTTTTCACATTACAGATGCACAATAAGTAGAACTAGACAAACAGAATTAAAACATTTTAGTGTCTTTTTACAATGACTGTGTAAAAAAATAGTAATACAGTGATTGATGAGTGTAAAAGAGCGATAAGTGCTTTAAAAATAAATAAAAGACTGTTTATGTATAGACACAGAGGACCACCCATGGTAGGGTTCAGTACTGAAGGCATCACCGAACATAAATCTGACATAAGGGCAATTAGACGGTGTAGACCTGAGTGGAGGTGTAGATGTATGTGGGTGTAGATGTATGTGGGTGTAGATGTGTGTGGGTGTAGATGTGTGTGGGTGTAGCTTGTGACTGACTTGAAACTGGATGATCCTTTCTTGGGAAAGGCACAGGTACATGCGCTCGGTGTCCTTCAGGTAGAAGGCACACTTATGGAGCTGGGAGACGGGGTCGTCGGCGTCCAACAGCGCCGTCTGTTTGTCCACCTTACGGATTATCTGGAAGACAAGGACAGGAGACAGGGTCAGAGGACGGAGGGAGGGTGGAGGAAGGGAGGATGGAGGAGGGTCAGAAGGGGATGAGGAAGGAGATAAAAGACTGAAGACATGGGGAAGTCCAGGATGAGGATGGGGAGCTGGAACTGGAGGGAGGTGTGTGTGTGTGTGTGTGTGTGGGGGGGGTATATGAGGGTGTGGGTATATGTATATATGGGTATAGGTGCATATATATAAATGGGTGTATATACACATTTTATATATATATATATATATATATATATATATACTTATTCATTTATTTATTTATTTATATCTGTGTGTGTGTGTGTGTGTGTTGGTACCAGTCTGGGCAGGGCCATGCCGGTGACAGAGCAGACCAGTTTGACCGTCTGTCCATAGTGGATGTAACCGTCTCTCACAGTGAACTCCTCCCCCTCTGACTCCTCATCATCCACTGGAAACACAGCAAACACCAGCGTCACTGACGGACACGGGACGCACATGTCCAAAACCCAGTGTCCAAAACCCAGTGTCCAAAACCCAGTGTCCAAAACCCAGTGTCCAAAACACAATGTCCACAACCCAGTGTCCAAAACCCAGTGTCCAAACCCAGTGTCCAAAACCCAGTGTCCACAACCCAGTGTCCACAACCCAGTGTCCAAAACCCAGTGTTCAAAACCCAATGTCCACAACCCAGTGTCCAAAACCCAGTGTCCACAACCCAGTGTCCAAAACCCAGTGTCCAAAACCCAGTGTCCACAACCCAATGTCCAAAACCCAATGTCCAAAACCCAGTGTCCACAACCCAATGTCCAAAACCCAATGTCCAAAACCCAGTGTCCACAACCCAGTGTCCAAAACCCAGTGTCCAAAACCCAGTGTCCACAACCCAGTGTCCAAAACACAATGTCCACAACCCAGTGTCCAAAACCCAGTGTCCACAACCCAGTGTCCAAAACCCAGTGTCCAAAACCCAGTGTCCAAACCCAGTGTTCAAAACACAATGTCCACAACCCAGTGTCCACAACCCAGTGTCCAAAACCCAGTGTCCACAACCCAGTGTCCACAACCCAGTGTCCAAAACCCAGTGTCCAAAACCCAGTGTCCACAACCCAGTGTCCAAAACCCAGTGTCCAAAACCCAGTGTCCACAACCCAATGTCCAAAACCCAGTGTCCAAAACCCAGTGTCCACAACCCAGTGTCCACAACCCAATGTCCACAACCCAGTGTCCACAACCCAGTGTCCAAAACCCAATGTCCACAACCCAATGTCCACAACCCAGTGTCCAAAACCCAGTGTCCACAACCCAATGTCCAAAACCCAATGTCCAAAACCCAGTGTCCACAACCCAATGTCCACAACCCAATGTCCACAACCCAGTGTCCACAACCCAGTGTCCAAACCCAGTGTCCACAACCCAATGTCCAAACCCCAATGTCCAAAACCCAGTGTCCACAACCCAATGTCCAAAACCCAATGTCCAAAACCCAGTGTCCACAACCCAATGTCCAAAACCCAATGTCCAAAACCCAGTGTCCACAACCCAATGTCCACAACCCAATGTCCAAAACCCAATGTCCAAAACCCAGTGTCCACAACCCAATGTCCAAAACCCAGTGTCCAAAACCCAATGTCCACAACCCAATGTCCACAACCCAGTGTCCAAAACCCAGTGTCCACAACCCAATGTCCAAAACCCAATGTCCAAAACCCAGTGTCCACAACCCAATGTCCACAACCCAGTGTCCAAAACCCAATGTCCAAAACCCAGTGTCCACAACCCAATGTCCACAACCCAGTGTCCAAAACCCAATGTCCAAACCCAGTGTCCACAACCCAATGTCCAAAACCCAGTGTCCACAACCCAATGTCCACAACCCAATGTCCAAAACCCAGTGTCCACAACCCAATGTCCACAACCCAATGTCCAAAACCCAGTGTCCACAACCCATGTCCCCAAAATGTCCAAATCCCCCGTTGCCAAACCCACGTCCTAAACCCATGTCTGTCCTAAACCCATGTGACCATGTGTGTTGTGTGTGGGCGGGGCTCGTACACAGGTGGATGTAGAAGGCGCCCCACTGCTGGGAGCTGGCGTGGAAGTTCCCTCCCTCCACGTGGAGGTAGCGCGTGCTGACCGTCTGGGATCGAAGCCGGTTGAACAGCGCCACCTTGGTCCCCGACGCGATACAGACTGTGGACGACACACACACACACACACACAAGTACACACAGGGGTTAAACAGCTGATCCCAGGTCAGAGGGACCACATCTGAACACAGCTGAACTGGGTCAAACAGAGCCAATGTGCGCCTGCACCACCATCTAGTGGACAACATCTGCAACTACAGCAAACAGGTGCACAACAGGAAACAAGGGCCTGGATGTAGGATTATTATTATGATCACACAGGTTTCTCATTTTATTAAAGTTTCTCATCTTATTTTATTAGTTTCTCATTTTCCAAAAATTTCTCCTGTACAAAAAGTTTCTTCAATTCTCCTTTTTAGTTTTTCAACATCTACAGAAAGTGTCTCATTTAATTAAAATCTCACATCGTTTTATATTTTAACTTGTTTGATTCATTTTTTAAAAAATTTGATTTCAATGGTTTTTTTTTAAAAATGCTTTTATTAATTTTCATTGTGCTTTTAGTCTTCTGTACAGTACTTCGGTCCACTGTGGTTGTTTTGAAGTGCTTTATAAATAAAGTTGGATTGGATTGAATTATTACAAATTTCAAATTTCTTAAAATTTGACCGAAGCGTCATTTACTGACAATTTCTCATTATTTTCAGGAACTTTAACATTTTGTTAAAGTTTCTCATCATTTTACTGGTTTCTCATTTTCCTAGACTTTCTCATGTACAAAATGTTCATATTTTGTATGTTTATATTGTCATTTTTTATTTACATTTACAGAAAGTTTCTCATGATTTACAGGAACTTTATCATTTTGTTGAAGTTTCTCATGATTTTTCCAACGTTTCACATTATTTAGTAAGAGTTCATTATCCTCTACATTAAAGTATTTCTTAGTTTCTTATCACGTACACAGGGTTCATCATCATTTAGTGTAAATTTCTCATTATTTCCACACTGATAGTTTCATTTTCATCCTTTTGTTTTTTTTCTTTGTGTCTTCTGTTACTTTGATTCCATTACTGAACAGCTTCGTATTGACTGGAGAATTAAATGTCTGTAATAAATTGTAGTGTACATCTGTTCTTTATATAACCTCCTCTTCTATAAATGCATCTACATCTACAACACTTATGTCTGGAAGGTGACGAGGAAATGAAGAAACAGACAAATTAA
The DNA here is from genome assembly GCF_902148855.1 of Sphaeramia orbicularis. Classification (NCBI taxonomy): domain Eukaryota; kingdom Metazoa; phylum Chordata; class Actinopteri; order Kurtiformes; family Apogonidae; genus Sphaeramia; species Sphaeramia orbicularis. Next base: position 44,131,955 of record NC_043974.1, on the reverse strand, counting down.
ACCTATATTTACTCTTTTCTGACTTTAAATAAACTGAAACAGGTCTATGTTTAGAAAAGTAGAAGAAGCTCCACCATCTTGGAAACCACCCTGTTCATGTCATTAGTTTGTATATTTTAGTTTTTGTCTTCTTTGTCGTGTGTTCGTACTGATTCATGAACAGACGTAGAGGTCGTCCACGCTGTAAAAACAGGAGCTGAATTCTTACTGAAACGTCATCTGATCCTAAATATAAGACGTCAACGACCGTCCGCAGTTCATAAAAGTACATTCCAACCATCACTGATGATGTTTCGCATATGGTCGTCTTCATCGTCATCTTCATCTTTGTTTGACATAATTCAGACAGAAAATATATTCTGGGATATAGCTATTTGAAGATATTTCTTTTATAGATATTTCTTAATTATTTGGATTTATTATAATATTTATTTGTTTTTTATTTATTATTGCATTTGATATTTCTTAATTTAATTTTTATTTATAATTATTTTTATTATATATTTATATATATTTTTATTTTCTGATTTCTTTATTCTACTTTTTATTTGCTAATTTATATTATTATATTTGTTACTGTATTTGATATTTCTTTATTAAATTTGTATTTATATGTTATTATTATTATTATTATTATATATTTAGGTTTATTTTCTGATTTATTTATTTCACTTTTTTGGTTTTTTTTAAATTATCATCATTTTATTTATTATTGTATTAGATATTTCTTTATTGCAATTCTTTATTATGAGTCTTTATTAGATGTTTTATAATAATTATTATTATTACTATGATTATTGTTGTTATGATTATTATTATTATTATGTCGTAATTTTCTTTGCTGTGTAACTGCTCTGATTGGTTCGTCTACTCTCAAAGCACTTTGGAAACTGCCGTTTTGAAAACTACTACAGAAATAAAGATTATTATTATCATTATTATTATTATTATTATTATTCTATTATTTCTACAGTATTTTGGGGGACATGAGGTCTATTTTCAGTTCTTCCAGTAGGTGGCAGTGTATGACAGTATCTCAGATAAGAGTTTAATGTAAATAATATTTAAGTTCAGGGAAAACCCATTCATATTTATATTTAACGTACAGTTATTATTTTCTGTTATATTAATGAAACAAACAACTGTGTCGCCAAATATTTTACAGTAGTAGTTTGTTATTTTTAGGTTGTTTGTTCTTAAAGAGTTGTTTTTAAAAGGATATACAGGTTTATTGCACATAATATTCTCTGTCAAATACTACAAACATGTACAAACCCTGTATGTGTAAGAAAATCAATCAGTCAATCAATCAATTATCAATCAGTGTGTTTCTTCTTGTTCCTGCTTTAAACAGCCCAGACATTTGAAAACCCAGAGACTGAAATTATGACTATAATTTATTTGAACTTATTAACTTAAATATAAAGTTTTTATTTTATTTTTATTTTTTTCACAGGCCGACAACTAAATTGTGTCTTGTGTGTTACAGGTTGTATGTTACAGGTATGGTGTTTTTAGAGGATCTTTTTTTTTTTTTTAAAGGTGCATTATCTTAGTCTTAACTTATTTTATCTTACCTTAGTCTCAGGTTATCGTATCTTAACTTCCCTTAGTCTTATCTTATTTTACCTCACTTTAATCGTATTAATCTCTCAAACCATTTAATCTGTGCTAAAACAAAGAAAGGTTCATTTTCCAGGTTTAACCCTTTAAAACCTACAACACTGTCAGTGTTTGTGGTTTAAGAACCTGATCAAAAGCACTGACGCCTGCTTCTACCCTTAAACATCCATTATCTGGTTTTATTGAACAGACAGTGACACTGATGACTACACTGGACCCCACAGTAAACCCCCCCACCCCCCCACAGACAGAGGTCAGAGTTCAGTGTAGTTAAAGTGGGGGGTGGACGGGGGTGGGACTCACGGTCGGCGTTCTTCAGCGACTGCTTCTTCTTCGACGGTTTGGAGATGACTTTGATCCTCTTGCTGAGGAAGACACCGATGTCAGCGCTGTTTCCGTAGAACATCTTGACGGACAACATGAAGTGCTTTCTCTTGTCGGAGTCGGATATGTACAAGGTTTTGGCTGTGCAATAATTCTGTGGACAGAGCAGAGAGGGCAAAGGTCAGACAGCGGACGGCGTTTTGGATATTGTCGTGTTTGATCTGTGTGACTTCGTGGTTGATCCATGCGCGGTTGTATTTGAGTCGTGCACAGTCGTGTTTGATCTGTGCGCAGTCATGTTTAATCTGTGTGTAGTCGTGTTTGATCCGTGTGCGGTTGTGTTTGATCTGTGCGTCTTTGTGTTTGATCCGTACATTTTCATGTTTGATCCATGCGTGGTTGTGTTTGATCCGTGTGTTTTCATGTTTGATCCGTGCGTCTTCATGTTTGATCCATGCGTGGTTGTGTTTGATCCGTGTGTTTTCATGTTTGATCCGTGCGTCTTCATGTTTGATCCGTGCGTGGTTGTGTTTGATTCGTGCACAGTCGGGTTTGATCTGTGCACCTTCGTGTTTGCTCCTCACCTTTCCCTCCAGGTTGAGCTGCTGCATTTCCTGGTCGCTGTTTCCGATGCCGATGAAGGCGCAGGGCTGCGACTCCTGCTCCGAGCAGCCATCGCGCTCCATCTGCTCCTTCTTTTTCTTCCAACCGCTGCCCATCAGGTAAACGCAGGGAGGAGGACAGAAGAACCTGCACACAGAGACAGAAGGGGTTTATGTTCCAGTTCACAGAACCATCAAACGACAAACCCAGAAAATAACTGGATCAGTCCCACTGAACACTTCTGCCTCCGGTCATTATCAGTTCAGCAGACACCGGGGCGTCAAAATAACAAGGAGGCACCTGTCTGTGTTGCCATGGTAACACTACACAACATTTATAGCAACATACAAGAAAAACAGGATTATAAGCTGTAAAAAATCCTAATGTTACAAGATACAAGTCAGAATATTAAGCATGAAAGTCACAATTTTAACTCACAGATGTAATAATAATGAAATAATGTAATGACAAAAATGAAAAAGTTCCAATATTATATATATTTCATATGTTCAAGTTATGTGCGATCACTTCAGACATTTTTTCATAATATTACAGCTTTTTTCTACATATTCACAAAATGACTATTTCTTCTTATGTATTTACATAATATTTAGAACTTTTCCTATTTGTTCATGAAATTCATAGATTTCAAAATACTCTCATAATATATACATATTTTTCTATAAATTATCATAATACTTCTTTCATATTCTCACAAAATCCAGTGGTTTCCTATACATTCTTTTAATATTTACTTTTCTACTATATATCCTCATATAATTTTTTGGAATATTTATTTAATCCTCAAAATATCTTCTCCTAGATATTCTCATAATATTTAGATTTTTTCCTATATATGGTCTTAAAATATTTTGTGTTCCTATAAATTCTCATATTATTTGCATATATTTCTGATATAGCTCATAATATTTGCACTTTTCAATATATTTCCATATTTAAATTGTTTTCCAATATTTGATCAAAACAGTTTTTTGTATTTAATTTTACAATATCAGAATTTTCCTATATATTTGAGGCTTAGGATGAAAAAGAGGAAATTAAAATGTCACGATAATAATAACGACAGAAAACTACAAAATTGAAGCTGCAGTTTATGACACAAATATCACAACCAACTCAATAGAACAAGAAAATCAGGACACCAATGCGATAAAAACTCAGATAAACCATTATATTTGAGAAAACGGTTGTGTGAATAGTCGAGAATACAAGAAAAACTATATTTAAAGGATGTGAAGAGTCGCAATATAATTAAAAAACTGTCATGACAAAAGCTATATAATGAGAATAAGGACATTTTCAGTTAAAAAGTCAGAATATTAAGATAAAACAAAGTCCCAATCGTACAAGAATAAATACAGTTATAATAAAATAATAATGTTATGACAAAAACCAGTTTCACTGTATTTGGTGAAATGTTCTGAACTCTCTGATAAATAAATATTGATAAGTATTTACTGTGGATGCTGACATGTATGAGTTATAACTGGTTAAAGTGCATCTTCTGGTTTCCACCACTAGAGGGCAGCGCTGCTCCAGAACACACTCAAACATCTGCCAATGCAGTCCAGTTCAACACCACTGGACTGGACCCAGGTTCCGACACATGACGACTTTTATTTACTAAACGTCGCCGTGATCGATGAAGTTACGAAACAAATCGACCTGTTGCTACAATTCGACCTCCTCTGTTTCAGATTCATCCTCCTCCAAAACACACGAAGAAGAAAACAATTCCATAAAAAGCCCACGGAGGCAGAGACGAGGCCTGTGAAGTGTGAAACCCAGTGGTCATGAAGGCGCTCGGTTCAGAGAAAAGAACGAAAATGAATAATTTTACAACAGCAGAGACCGAGCGTGTGGGCGTTTGTCTACTTTCAGCTCCTATAAAAAGAAACAAGAAAAGAAAAGAAAAGAAAAGAAAAGGATTTGCAAAGAAAATTGATTCTGAAAAAAAAAACTGGATCTGAACAAAAGAAAAAAAAAAATTTTTGGTAAAAAAAAAAACAAAATAAAACACAAAAACCCCCCTGGATCTGTCTGAAAAAACAAAGAAAAAACTACATCAGAAAAAAACAAAACAAAACAAAATAAAAAAACGTCTGGATCTGGAAAAAAGAAAGAAAAAAATCTGTATCTGAAAAAAATTAAAAAAAATTCTGAATTTGGTAAAAACAAAACAAAAAAAAACCTATGGATCTGGGGAAAAAAATCTGGATCTGAAAAAAAAAAAAAAAAAAAAATCTGGATGTGGTAAAAACAAAACAAAACAAACAAACATAAAAACCCCTCTGGACTGGGGGGGGGGGGGGGGGGGACAAAGCAAAAAAAAACCTCTGCATCTAGAAAAAACAAAACAACAACAAAACAAACAACAACAAAAAACAAAACAAAAAAAACCCCACAAAATAAAAAAAACATCTGGATCTGGGAGAAAAAAAAATCTGCATCTGAAAAAAACAAAAATAAATTCTGGATCTGGTTAAAAAAAAAAAAAGAAAAGAAAAGAAAAGAAAAGAAAAGAAAAGAAAAAAAACCTCTGGATTTTGGGTAAAAAAACTAACCAAAAAAAAAAAAAAACTGAGTCTGGAAAAAAGAAGAAAAAAAGAAAAAACTCTGGATCTGGTAAAATTAAAAAAAAAAAAAGTAATAAATAAATACATTTGAAAAAAAAAATAACCCTCTGTGTAAAAGAACAGTCCCAGTTCTTGCTGAATTCCTCCACTTGTGTGTTTTTGTTTATTCGTTGCTCAACGCCGTCACATGTTCACATGTTCCATTTCTACGCAGACGATGACACTCATCAGTGTTTCTGACCTAAAACACCTCTGTGTTTGATGTCATCTGTGGCTCCGCCTCCACCCTGAACATGGCTCCGCCTCTACCTGTTTAATATAAACATGATACAGGTGCGAACACGTGAGTGCTTTTCATTGGCTCCTCCTCCTGGTCACATGACCCTCCGCCTCCGTAAATCCTCTCAGTCGGAGTTCACTCACCTTTTCTCGTTGCCGTAGGATTTTTGTGCGACTTTGGCGTGAAGGATCATGACGGTTTGGTCGCCTCGCTCCTTCAGGTAATTCCTCATCGCTTCTCTGTGGGAGGGAAAAACAGCAGGGGGAGGGGTCAGTGAGGTCATGTGATGGAGGAGAGATAGTGTTGAAACCCACAGATGGAGCGGAGGGGTTTGATCCTAAACAATAAATATGAAACATGTAATAAAATGAAAATGACTCCAGATGAAAATGGAAAACACAACATAAAACGCATGAAATAACAAAACAAAGATGGAAAAAAAACCTGAAATGATGTTGAAACTTACATCCTTATTGCCTCCTCTGGCAGTTGTGTACGTTTTTGTCTTTTTCTTTTTGTCTGCTACAGCTTTCAGCATGAAATTAGACATGATTTTTTCCTTTTGGTTACATTTTTGAAATCCAGTGTCTTTTACTCTTACATGTGTTTTATACTCCCATGATGCATTTAGCTCCTTCTGGTTACCTTCATGGCAAAAATATATATGCACAAAAAAAACTGCAATAAAAATAATCACACAATTCTTTGTTTTTTTTTTTTCCATAAAGCTCTAAAACAACTTCAGCCCTGCTCAAAACGACCAAATATTCAACAGTTTTCAGGATTTTCACCCTTTAATGCCTGCTTAATTATTTAAATTGTGAAAAATATATTACAAAAAAACAAATTAGACATTCTCCATATAATAACTAGTAGGCAGATGGAACATTGGTAGTGATCAGAGCCTTGAATATGTCAAAGATTGGCATCAAAATTGATTTATTTGCAATAGTATTTTTTCTGTAGTGTCAGATACTCCCTGTGGTTACCCTGGTAGGAATTTTTTAAATGAAAAAAATAAATAAAAAAATAAAAATGTTGGTGTATGATGATTTTATAGCAGTTTTTTTTGTGTGTACATTTTTGCCATGAAGGTGACCAGACAGAGTAAATTCGAAGGTTAAAGACAAAATAAGGTTAAATAAGATGAAAAAGATGTGAAGAGACCAAACAAGACAGTAAACAGAGACTGAATTATATAGAAAAGGCTTCGTAATGTAACACCCAACATGGACTGGAGTGAATTTAACCCTTTCATGCATGAATCAAGAGAACCTTAATCAAGATTTTTTTTTCCTGAGTGTTCTTATTCCTCTTTAGGCACAAAACAAAACAATGTGATTGAATTTTTTTTTTATTTTTATGAACCTATTTTTCATGGCACTACAAAAACGTCCGCTCAGCTGAACACCATGTGTTTAATTTTTGAAGTAAAGAAACATGTATTCACTGCTATACTGTGTGAAAACTAGGAAATAAAAACATTTTTATCCTCCTGAGACCCAGCAACACATTTTTGTCCTCTGCAGGGGACAAAAGTGTGACAGTTTCACTTAAAAAATGCTGTCCATTGCAAAGGACATTCCATTAAAAAAAAATATATAAATAAAAATAATTTTTAAAAATGTATCTGAAAAAACAAACAAAAAAATGCAGTTTCCAATCAAGACAATTGTTTAATGGAAAAAAGCTAAAATTTTCCCTTTCCTGGGTCTCAGGAGGTTAATGCTGCTAATCTAATGTTTTCTCACATTTGAACATACTGTAATACTAGTTATTACTCACTCAGATAATATGCAAAAAAAAAAAAAAACTCTGTTAATTACAGTCCAATAATAATTAGCAATTGATTTAGATAACAGAACTGGAAAGTTACAGTAATGGTAGGAATGATGGTGCGTAAGCGTCCACGGTGTTGGCTGATATGAAACTAAAACGACAAAACCCATGAATATACAAGAGAACAGCTGGAGAAGAACTGTCCACTGGAGTGACCACTGTGCATGAAAGGGTTAAGGTTAACTATTTTCAGTCTGATGTGTTTTGGATGTATTTAATCTGATGTTCTAATGGTTTAATAGTCTTTCACTGATACGACGTTATTTTCAGGTGACTTGGACACGAACGTCCTTCAGAGGTTAAATTTAGACATTTGAGGATGTTTCAGAGTTGCTTTTACTTCAATAAAGAACCAATTTATCTACTTCAATACTTGTATATTATATCATATTTTTCCATCCACATCTATCTGTTTCTACTCTAGTAAATAATGAACAGACTCCACCTCTGGACCTGAACCCAACACTAAACATCTTGTATCAAAATAACACAAGGTCTTGGCTCCACCCACCACCCCTCCCATACCCACTAGCCCCTCCCTCCACTGGGATTATTCTAATATCGAGAAAGAGATGGGTCAAAGGTCAGAGTGGGGCAATTAAGACGCATCGAATGCATGTGAATGCATCGTGACACCTGACACACACAGGGTTAAACCTCTGGCATGCGGCCCCTGGACGGCACGTCAGGGTCAGAACAGGGCCCCTTCATAAGGGGGGGGGTGTTAATGGGGATCTGGTTCATCTGCCTCATAATGGATGAGGAAATGTCGGATTTACCGGTTATTACAGGAAAAGTGTCATTATCAAACATATGGCCCATGGACCAAAACCGGCCTCAAAAGGGTCCAGTCTGGTCCAGACACTGAAGATATTTACAATCAGTGGAGTTAAAATAATTTTAGTTCAGGTTCCACGTTCAGACCAAAATGATCTAAAGTGGGTCAGACCAGTCAAATAACAGAAAACTCTCTAAATAAATAAAGAGACACATTTATATTTGTCATTAAGGGTAAGAAAAGTAAAATTACATAAAAAGGTTTACATTTAAAATCTATCCTTTCATAAAAACATGGAATGTCTTTAGTGAAGTGCAATTTTAACAAAAATACTTTAGAAAAAAAGAAATACAGAAATAAAGAAAAAATAATAATACAAAGGAAAAAATGTATAAAAATATGAAAAACATATGAGAAAACAAATGAAAAAAAGCAAAACTATACTAAACTCATAATATTAAAAAATAACAATGATGAAAATGCCCAAAAATGAATAAAGTAATAAGAAAAACCGACAAAGAAAAAATCATAAGGAAAGTGAAATAATTTTACATAAAAATGAAGAAAATAACACGGAAAAATGAAATAAAAATCATCAAATTGCTGTTTGATGATGGGCAAAAAAATACTGATCTATGCTGATTTGATAGCATTTTTGCCAGGAAGGTAACTAGAGGGTAGTACATTTAAAAGGGTTAAAATCCTGAAAATTAAATGTTTGGTAATTTTGAGCATGAATTTTGAGCATGAAGTCAATGAAGATATTTCTAAAAAAGGGCAAAAAAATATTGATGTATAATGATTTTATAGCAATTTTTTGGGGGGTGGGGTGGGGGGGGGGTGTACATTTTTGGGTTGAAGGTAACTAGTGGGTGGTAAATTTCAAAGGGTTAAAATCCTGAAAATTAAATGTTTGGTAGTGTTTAACAGGGATGAAGTCGTTTAAGATGTGTATTTAAAAAAAAAAAAGATGATTTTATAGCAATTTTTGGGGTGTGTGTGTACATATTTGCCATGTAGGTAACTAGAGGGTAGTAAATTTAAAAGGGTTAAAATCTTGACAATTAAATGTTTGGTAGTTTAGAGCAGGGATGAAGTTGATTAAGATATTTATAAAAAAGGGCAAAAAAATATCGACGTATAATGATTTTATAGCAATTTTTTTTTGGGGGGGGGGTACATTTTTGGGTTGAAGGTAACTAGTGGGTGGTAAATTTCAAAAGGTTAAAATCCTGAAAATTAAATGTTTGGTAGTGTTTAACAGGGATGAAGTCGTTTCAGATGTTTATTTAAAAAAAAAAAAATACAATGTAAAAAAAAAAAAAAAAAAGATTATTTTATAGCAATTTTTTTTGGGGGGTGGGGGGGCATGTACATTTTTGCCATGAAGGTAACTAGAGGGAAGTAAATTTAAGAAGGGCATAAGAGTCAAGACCATTAGGAATTAAATTTAAGACCTCCTTCACATTCCGTGGTGCTGTGGTTGGACTTGTGATGCTGATGGAGGTCGTTAACTTGTGGCTTATATTTATCTGACTCCACATGTGACTCCAACGCCTCTATATTTGAAGTTTTCTTGCTTCAGGTGCTTGCGTTTCCTAATATTTTGTCTTTTTTAACAGGCGTCGATTTAATCTGACCAGTTTTCAACCCGTCAGAGTTGCATTTAGGAGTTTGTTTTAAGGCCTGAACCTCAGATTTTTTAGCGTTTATAAGGACATTTTATATAAAAAACAAACGTTTTGGGGGGGGTTTTAAGGGTTAAAAGTCAACATTCCCTGGTGCTGGTTCTAATGCATGATCTGTTATGAAATCGTTTAACGTCAGCTTCGTAAAATGACCTCTGAATCGACGATGAAGACCCGACATGTGGAACACTATTCTGACATCCAATAGAAGAATAGAACATAGAACAGCGGGTTTACGTCCACAAACCCACAGATATTTACACCAAAGCCCAATGTTTACAAGAATACTCGATATGTCAGAAGAAAAAAAACAGCAGAAAACCATCCACGAAGCGACGCCAACGACTATTTCACACAATACTGTGACCGTAAAAATTGGGGCATCTCCCCTTTTCAATATTCTATTCAGTGTAAGAAATCATAAAACCGCATCTGACACATGGGTCAGTGTGATTTGGAGGGGAATTCACTGAGAATTTCCAGCCTTTAACGTCAAAAAGATGGAGAAAATGTCACTGGGATAATCGCAACCAGTGGATTGGCTGATGGAGAGTAAAAATGTTGAGAGTAAAAACAACCCAGGCTTTTTTATTGAGAATAAACTCAAGTGTTTTATACTTGTGTCGGGCACATGACGAACCACAGGGCAGTATTTAACACAGGATTAATAAGTGGATAATGGAGCAAAAAAACCCTGGTGAGATACAGACTAGAAGGGGTCATTAAGGACGTTAATGGAAACACAAATGGGCCAAATACCAGGCTTAGGTGGGATCTGTGCCAGTATTTAAGGCACACATGTGAGGGGTTTGGGCCTTTTGTAGAAGCTGTACACGACGTTTCCGATTATTTGAGTTATTATTTGGTTTAGAAGATGTCACAAAATGGAGATAAAAGGTTAACCCAGTGTATTGTTGATGATTAACTGCATAGAAACTTCACGTGTGAGGATGAAAACAGACCACTGTCGTGTAAATAAACCGCTAATCTTACACAAACTGAAACCAGAGACTGAAGAAGCAAAGAGGTGAAACTCGGGTACTTTTGGTGCTTTCACTTCTTATCAATAGAAGCGGTTTGACAGTAATGAGATGAAACTCCACAACTCTATGGCTCTGATGCTGATGCTGATGCTGATGCAACGGAACAAAGCATTAACTCTCAGTTCTTGTCGATACAAGTCCTTCGCTGAAACTTACGCAACTTCACACTTCACACATTAGGCGACTTCCTGAAAGCCAAAGATGGGAAGGAGAAGTGAGAGAGTCTGACTGCCGTGAAAACAGACAAAGAAAAACTGTTCAAATAAAGTCTAGAAATGAAAAGCACATTTTTACAAAGCGAAAAGTGAAAAGCAGTAAAAGGGAAGTGAGAGATTTTTCATCTTTGAGTGGAAAAAAAAATGGAAAGTTACATCCTGATTCGATAGTGATGAAGCGGACATTTGTAGAAAAAAAAAAAAAAAAACATGGTCGAGTAGGATCATGGTAACTGTGACAACTGATGGTGTGAAGTCTGACAGGGTTCACATGAGGTCAGTTCAATGAGGTGATGCATAAGAAGAGTAGAACGACCACAATAGACGAAAAAAACCACCACATGTATGCATGAGGTGGACGAGAAGCAGGTGGCACAGGAAGTCACAGCGGTCGGCTTCATTCTAGTTTAATTATAAACCAATGGGAAAGTCTAGAGTGTAAGAAAATGAAATATAAAGTTCATAATTACAAACTCGTTAGCTCAAAATGGGCCTCCACCATGTTCTTTGACACTTTATGGCTGGGATCTTCCAGAGTTAGAGGCGCTCTATGTAATATTTCTACTTATAAACATTAAAAAACAACCCGAAATTATCAACAATGTTTAGAATAAAGATCTGTCAAGTTCTTCCAAAGATGCAGATGTGTTGGATTGTGCAGATATGATCGGAGTTTATTTCCATTGACAGGCCGGGGGATTTATGTGACCACTAGAGGGAGTAGTGAGTCACTCTGAGGATGAGAACCAGAAAGAAACAACTGTCAGAGTCAAAGGAAGAGTAGTCGTTTTCTCCACTGGACTCAGCTGTAAAAACAAAGAATGGAGTTTGATGGTTAAATGTCAGTGTTTCTTCTACACGGGTGAGTTTGATTTTGAGGCTTATGAAGGTATAAAGTTATTATGGGATGTTATTATCATTGGCTTTTGTTGTTGAGACTAAACTGTGACAGTTCTGACCTTTTTTGTTAGATTCTAAAAAGATCTTTAATTCAGCTACTGACAACACAAACCGAACAGAAAACAGGTGATTAGTGGTTTTACTGTGGTTGTTTTCAGTCTAAAAACAGAGCTAAGCTAACAGAGCTATAATGTAAACTATCAGCTGACGCAGCATGTCAACATTATAAGACAGTGGTATTTTGAGCAACTGTCAAATGCAGCAAAGAAGTGATTAAGAAAACAAATGTACGATGCACAAAATTGTCAATAACAAAAACACACAAAATAATCAATAAAATTAACAAAAATGCACAAAATAGCCACTAAATGTAACAATAACGCACCAAATAATCAATAAAATGAACAAAAATCACCACAAGTATCAAGTAAATGAACAAAGGGGCACAAAATAACAAGCTAAGCTAACAGAGCGAAGCTAACAGAGCTACAATGTAAACTATCAGCTGATGCAGCACATCAACATTATAAGACACAGTGGTATTTTGAGCAACTGTCAAATGGAACAAACAAGTTTTAAGTTTGTTTTTAGTACTGACTTTCATTGTGTTTATGTATATTAGTGTGGATGTATGGCTGTAATTTCCATTTTGTGTAAAATCTGCTGTTGTTGGGGTTTTGGCCTGGACACTGCTGAAAAAGAGATTTTTAATCTCAATGAGTTTTTTTTCCTTGTTAAATAAAGATTATAATAATAAAATAATAACAACAAGTGATTAAGAAAACAAATGTATGATGCACGAAATTGTCAATAACAAAAACACACAAAAATAATAAATAAAATGAACAAAAAATACACGAAATAGCTACTAAATGTAACAAAAATTCACAAAATAATCTATAAAATGAACAAAAATTACCAAAAGTATCAAGAAAATGAACAAAGGGCCACAAAATAATCAGCTAAGCTAACAGCCAAGCTCACAGAGCTATAATGTAAATTATCAGCTGATGCAGCATGTCAACATCAGGCCTATAAGACAGTGGTATTTAGAGCAACTGTCAAATGCAACAAACAAGTGATTAAGAAAACAAAAGTACGATGCACAAAGCTGTCAATAACAAAAACACAAAATAATTAATAAAATGAATAAAAAATGCACAAAATGATGAATAAAATGAACAAAAATTACCACGAGTATCAAGAAAATGAACAAAGGAGCACAAAATAACCAGCTAAGCTAACAGCTAAGCTAACAGAGCTATAATGTAAACTATCAGCTGTTGCAGCACGTCAACATTATAAGACACAGTGGTATTTTAACCACTGTTAAAATACACGTCTGAGTTTTACATTGAAGTAAACCTGATGATACTATACTACAGATGTGTGGAAACAATGAGTTTGATCCTTTATTCAGTGACTGATTCGGTCTGAGGTACATAGGGTTGGTTTGATGGTGGTTCTGGTACCAGACTGACCCCTGCTGGTCAGAGTCTGGAATATCAGAACCACTTTAAGGTGCATTATCATCATCTACTCGATCTCCTTAACTAAACAGTCTGTTGTAATCTGCATCTTTGCCACTAGATGTCACTAAATATCTCAACCTGAACCTGAAACTAAAGCATTCAAATAGAACTTGAAGGAGGGCATCAGATGTAAAGAAGATAAGAAGGAGAAGGAGTCAAAGATAAGGAGGATAAAAATCAGAAAAGGAAGTGTTTCATAGTCAGATGAAAATGCGGCAGACAGATTTACAAAAACAGACCGATATCCGACAGCGGGACGTTCTGTGAGTGTGAAGGTGTTCGGTTAAAGCCGACATCTGTCCTGTGCATCTGCCACCACGTCCACACCAGAAACCCCCCCCCCCCCCCCCCCCCCCCAAGACCCCCCATGAATGCACTAATGCACAGATGCACCCAGAAAACCCCCGTTAACATAATCGCACTGTGGGGTCCTGATGTCAGTCAAGTACGAATACTTCACATTTATCTGTTACTACTGAGGTTAGAGTAGTTTGGGATTTTTCAATATTAGTTGTGACTTTTTTTTCACCAATTCAGTTCGTTTTAATTAGTTTTTAGAGAAGGTTTGCTAGATTTTATTAGTTTTCTGGGGGGGGGGGGTTCTAAATGCTTAGTTTTTCGTATGTTTTTTCTTCCATATCTTTAATTCCCAGACAGGACTCTGGTACTTTCTCCAAACTTTAGTCTCCATGTTTCCAGGTAGAGTGAGGAACAGAAGACGACTCTAAACCACAAGTGACGAGACGTGTCGGACGAATTGCTCGAGCCAAATAAATCAATTTCATATAGAGATGTAACGATTACCGGTATAACGATAAACCGTGGTAAAATTCCCAACGGTTAGTATTACCGTTTAAATTCTAATTATCGTGATAACTGTGTTTGATTACCGCACTTTTCCGGAGAAAACACCTATGAAAAGACCTGCTTTTATGTCAAATATTTGAGTATAGTTTTAATTTATTACAATTTTAATGTCATATACCTAATATTTGGAACCAATATTGACTTTTAAAGTCTTTGAAAAGGGTTCGTTAGCATCTTTGTGTTATTTATGCAATAAATGATATACATTTTTCCAATCGGATTTTATATATTTTTTTGTGTGTTTTTGTCTTTTTATGTGTTATAGTAGGTTAAGTGAAAAACTAATAGGCAGATGATATAGATGAAGTTGTGCTGAAAAAACAGATTCCAAACATGGGTATAGTAAACATTTGTTTATATAGTGTATAAAGGCAAAATCAAAAGGTCTGAAAAAACGGACAAAATAGGCTCAGACACCTAATGGTTAAATATTTGAATGTTTCTGCCAAGAGAAAGTGCATTGTGCAAATTATTATTATTATTTTTTTTTTTTTTTTTTCAAAATACAACTTGGTTAAATTATTTCAGTTTGTGTATCAGTACTTTTCTGAACATTTTGAGCACAATTTCAACAATACCGCGATAATAATGATAACCGAAATAATTTTGGTCAAAATAACCGTGATAGGAAATTTTCATATGGTTACATCCCTAATTTCATATCAATCCGAATTTGACAAAGACGAAAATAAAGGGAATTTTATCTATAAAATTGTTGGTGTTAATATTCAGTTGACTGTAACCTGCAGGAGTTTAGAACATGTTCTACACAAACAGTTACACACACTGTCAGGTTAAGCTGTTGTGTGTTGTTTTCTGTTGTGTTCATCATGTTGTGTGTCATTTACTTCTACGTCACATTAGCTCTTAGGCTCAAACACACAGTGATGCCCTGCTTGGAAACTAAAAGCCATGCAGAAAGGGAAGCAACTCATTTCACTATTTCTGCTCAGAGTGAGTCATCTGCTTGTGCAGTGTTTCCATGTTAGAACACAAATATGACAGATTTCCTCTAATGATAGCAGATCGACTCGCCTTGACCTTACTGACGGTGCTTTGGCTCCAGCACCGACCCACCGTGTTTCCACTGCAGGTGTGTGTGTGTTGACATCATGGCTATGGCTAAAACCAGTGAGCAATGCAACTGTGGACGAGTAAGGAACTTAAACATGTATTTTTTTTTTTTACATTTTCTACTGAGAATACAGTTGATTAGACTCAAACCTGCAGCGAACCTACCCTTTAGATTCCCTGTTAGCTTGGCTCGATGCCGTCTGAAACACACGAACATATTGGTGCCACAGTGATGGTGCGCGGACCAACCCCTGCATCTGTGTATCATGTTAAGGATCGTTTTATCTCACCTGGAAGCTCAGCAAAGGCGATACAGTAGAAACAGTATCTGGAAGGATCCGGCTGCTCTGCTCTAACAGTACAAGTGCCACAAAAAAAAAATGAGCCAAATGGAGGCGAGTGGAGCCGATAACATCAGTAGAAAAGTGGTGTTTGACTGCAGGAGGCTTGACTGGGTTGAAACAAAGACATGAACTCACCACAGATACTGAAGTCATCTGAAGTCCACCCAAAAGAAAAATGGATTCACCAATATATGGATTTTCTATTCTAGAGGGACTGACACCAGATCAAACTGATCTGGATCAATTCTCAGATGACTATCATCATCATCATCACTTTTTTATAATAATTTATTATAACTAGCATTAGTACTTTTGCTATTATTAAACTATTTATTTATTTATTTATTTATTAGGGCTGCATGATATTGGAAAAACTGACATTGCAATTTTTTTTTAACTCTGCAATATATATTGCAATATGACAAAATACTCCGGAGGATATAACAGCTGTGTGGTGCCGACGTAAATGGTCAAACAATTTAGTTGTATTTCCTTCGTTGTGTCGACAGGTGGAAGACACACTCGCACCAGAACACGTGTTTTCAGTTTCATCCTTCTTGTAGTCAAATAATTCCCAGATAACTGACAATGCTTTTCTTTTTGGCACCAGGTCTTAGTTTTCGGTGCTTTTCCTCTTGGTCATTGCTACCAGCGACTCACTCCAACTGATTAAGAACGACTGCGATTTCACCGAACACAGGGTGTGTCAGGAACCCAGGTTGAACTTAAATGAGAACACGTTGAGTTCATTTGCCGACTACATTGCAGGACCTGCAGTATGACTATTACACACATGTACATTGTGATGATGATGCTCAAATGATATGTGACACACACACACACACACACACAGAGTGCATATTATAATAAAACAAAATTACTTTTCATTATTATTTAATATTCCTACTTTTCCATTTATTTCTACTAGTACTTTCTAATGTGCAATTGCCAGGGTTTTTTTTTTCCCACAACTATTTTCAGAGCTATTGTTACTATTTTCATTCCTTTTGTTTTGTAATATTTCTTAAACATGTACATTTGGTGTTGTTCTGCCTCTAGAACCGGAATTTCCTGAGGGTTCTTCCCAAGGAATTAATAAAGTTCAATCTAATCTAATCTAATCCAAAGACAATAGCTAATACTTGTCATTGTGTACAGGTTATTCTGTTCTTATTTTACTGGTTCTCACTTTAGAACATATTGGCCTGAATGTGGAACCTGAACTAAAATGAGTTCAACACCATTTGTTGTTCATATCTTCTTCAGTGTCCTTTTTTTCATCCTGTGGACCAGATTGGACCCTTTGGTGGCTGGTTTTGGTCCACGGGCCGTATGTTGGATCCAGTTTTGTATGATAATGCCCAGGCTGGTTCTGTTTTTCAGATGATGTGCGACTGGTTCTTTGTCCGTGCTTTCAGTATCAGCTCTAACGGCATATCCTCCTGTTTCTTTTTGTGCAAATCTGAGCGCGCTCAGTTCCACTAGATGTGTGTCACTGGATTGTATTTCCAGTCGAGTAACCTTCCTGACAGGGCGGCTCTGCAGGACCCGGTGCTTTAGCTGCCCTAAAAAGCCCCCGCGAGGACCGTTTTGGCCGACGGAAACATGGCGGGAGTCGATGCTGAACGAAGCACGACGAGGACGCAAAGGCGAGTCCTGTTTAGTGTCTGCCATATCTGTGGCTGTCGGGCATCAGTGCAGGGGGGGGGCACATCAGAGGGTGGGGGCCACTCAGTCCAGGGTACATGCAAGCCATCATTTTCCACAAACTAAACACCAACATAGGCCAAAGTCACCTCACCCAGACTATACCTGGGGTTGAAGTATAGTATAGTATAGTATAGTATAGTATAGTATAGTATAGTATAGTATTGTACAGTACAGTACAGTAAAGTATTGTATAGTATTGTACAGTATAGCATAGCATAGTATTATATAGTATAGTACAGTATAGTATAGTACAGTATAGCATAGTATAGTATTGTACAGTACAGTAAAGTATTGTATAGTATTGTACAGTATAGCATAGTATAGTATTATATAGTATAGTATTGTACAGTATAGTATAGTATAGTTTTGTATAGTATAGTATTGCATAGTATTGTATAGTATTGTATAGTACAGTATTGTATAGTATTGTATAATAGTTTTGTATAGTATAGTATTGCATAGCATTGTATAGTATTGTATAGTACAGTATAGTATAGTATTGTATTGTATTATATAGTATAGTGTAGTATAGTATAGTACTGCATAGTCTAGTATAGTATTGTACAATATTGTATAGTAAAGTATTGTATGGTATAGTATTGTATAGTACTGTATAGTACAATATTGTATTGTATAGTATAATATTGTATAGTATTGTATTGTATAGTATAGTACAGCATAGCATAGCATAGTATAGTATAGTATAGTATAGTACAGTATAGTAAGTTGTTATCAGTGTTTAATTTTGAACATTTCTGTTGTCGTGGAGACTTGCTAGTCTCAGAAGCTGAAGTTTCTGGACCTTATGTCTTGTATTATATCGTTAGCCTCATAGAATAACTGCCAGAAGTCACATTTTTGGTAAATTGTGACATCTGCATAACTTTACTCTCCTAATACTGTTGTTTCATTTAACCCTTTAACTCCTGACGTGTCTGTGGTGATCGTTCTGAATGTGTGATTTATTTTAAATTTTCATAAAAAGGTAACTGTTTGCTCAATAGGAAGAGTTTCTAATCATGTTGATAGAAAAAACTTTGTTCTTTCCATAGACATCTGAGCATGCTCAGTGCACCCCCACCACCTGTGGAATGGAGGTTAAAACAGAGCAGTGAGTGAGAGCGACTCACTATAAAAATAGACAGTTTAGGCTTTTTTTGACAGTTTTCCTTGTTTTTTTGTTTTTATTGTTTCCAATGTGGTGATTTTACTTTTTTTGTATCGTTTTTGGTTCAGTTTGTTTCATTGTTAACACTTTAGCAACAAAGTTATTGGTTGACCTCATACTAAATTGGGTTTATAGAATGCCAGTGACCCAGAATAGATGTCATTACATTTTAGGACAAGTAGGTCAAAGTTCAAAACTGTCATGAATTTTTAAATCTTTTTTTTTCCCCATTTACTTATAATTGGAGAAATTTCAAATCACTATAAAAACTTCAATATTAACTAAATTTACTTAAAACAACGCAGAGATATAGAGACTAATTTTAGACATCACTCTGCAAAATATCTAAGTGACAGCTTGTCCGGATCGGCCCGATCTCGTGACTAAATCCAATCCGATCTTCTAAAAAATGCCAGATCGGCGGCCAATACAGAGTGTAGATCGGATCATCTCTAATATAGTCTGGATGGGGGGGGGGGCTTTGGCCTGTTACACTAGCAACAACAACAAAACTCCAACAACCAAACAAATACACACACACACACACACACACACTCCAACCTCCAGAAGCAAACCACAACATCCATCAACATCCCGGCGTCGCTTCAAATGACTTGGAACAAACATGAAACTGAATAATCAAAACCTTGCGCCGCTGTTGGTCTGAGCTACGAGACGGGGACGGTGCGCCTTCATGTGTTCCTGTTTCTTATGTCGGAGATGAAATGGTAATGCGGCAGGGGTCAACAGACAACAGCTGCCCAGTGGAAGAAGAACAGACAGTAAGAGCAGCAGCACTCAGTCCAAACACATGTGGAGCTGCAGCGCTGGCCCATGGGGATTCATGTTTCATGTTTCCAGTGTTTTCACTCTGAGCTGAACTCGTTCCATTTATTCTAAGGCTGAACACTGGCACAGCCTCAGATCTGAGTTTTAAAAAATAAAAGGAATAAAAATACAAACTGTATACTTTATGATACATGTAGAATTTCACAGATGGAAACACTGCATTATTTTAATGTAAATGGACCATTATGGAACCATAGAGCCACTAGTACTGTAAGTATGACACATTTATTATGTTTCCACACTTGTTTTTTTTCTTCTCATTTGGTCCAAACTGGTTCTGTGGGTGTAAAAGTTACAGACCTGAGCCCAAGAAAATACCTGCTTTTAATAGAAAAATGTGACATGTAGAAGACAGTACTGGAATAAATGGTGATAAATGAATTTGTAAAGGTTAAATGGTGAGAAAATTCATAGTTCTAGGTTTTTAAGGGTTCAAAGCAGGAGCAGATTCTTCTGAAATTAGAAAAAAAAAAAAAAACCTGAAGTTTGTTCTGAGCGACAGCATAAGACGAATGTTAACTATTTTATTTAGATGTAAAAGTCATTTTCAGTAAAAACAAGAAGCCACTGGTTCACATTTAGACAAATGACAGTGGTTTTAGACATGTGTTTTTAAGTTCAGTTAATGATAGATCTACATTTAAAAAGTCACTTTGTAACCCTTGTGTCGCGCTGTATTGGTGTTGTGTTGCATTTTGTGTTTGTGAACATTTACCTTGTCAGGTGCTGTGCTGGGTTGCATTTATATTGTGTTGTGTTGCCTTGTGCTTGTGTTGCATTTATGTTGCATGTGTTGCATTTTGTGTTGCATTGTGTTGTTGCATTGCATTTGTTTTGCATTTGTGAACATTCACCTTGTTGGGTGCTGTGT